>NC_133786.1:9668933-9824657 GCF_003597395.2 Chelonoidis abingdonii | reverse complement strand
TTCGGCGTGGAAAATCTCGGAACATCCCCACCATCTCCCCCACTTACCTAGTTTAACTCTTTAATGACGCGCGAGCCTCCATCTAAGGCATTTCCACTCACTTACTAGGAAGTCGCATTCCAGACGAAACATCGTCTGTCCGATGCTTCCAATGACGCTAATCCCAAGATCCTCTTTATCACCACGCTTAGCATCTGTATCTCATATTTTCCCTCCTTCGTCCCCTCTCTAGGAACCGCGATCCACTGAAGATCACCTGAGCTCGAATTTCCTGGACGTCTCCCCAGTCTGCATAGTCCTTCCCTTGATACCAGTCCAGTGAGAACTAAGCCGTTCGTTCCACTGAAGACCAATAAGGATTCTTCCCGCTCCGTGATCTTATTCAGCCAGTCCTACATCCGTTATTAGCACCCCGAGCAGACAGACACCCTGCTGTTCTCCGATCAGTCATAGTTACCCTGTCTATTCTTCTCAGTAAAGAGTCTCCAGATCCGTACGACGTGCCTTTCCTGGTGACCAGTGTATCTCCGATCTTAATCCCCGCACCCGTCCACAAGTCCTCTACAATTCGTACTTCGCCCTGCAATCTCTAGGCTCAACTTGGTGTCGCCTCCATTGATCCTCCCCTCCTTGCAGACTAGCGCTCGTCTTTTTTCATCCTCTCTCCTTCACGAGCACAGCTTGAGCTCCATCTTCATTTCCGAACCAGCAAACCTGTTTAGTTCCTATTTCTCCGATCGCTCGCCCGTTCTTTCCTCTGCTTTCTCTACATGCTTCCACCGTCCACTCCTCACCCAGCAGCTTGCCTCTCGAATTCTTGGTCCTAGTTCCATCTGCCTCGTCTGAGCTTATCCCCTGTGCCTATGATGTCTTGTTCCATCATCTGCCTCAAACCCCTTCTAAACTCAGCCAAGTTCCCTGCATCTCCATCCTTTTATCTTTTCTTCCAGCAGACTCTATCAGCGCACTTCATGCAGACAAAATCCGTCTCACGTTGCCACCCTCCAGACCTGTACATGCCACAGCTCCACATCCGGTCATTTCAGTGTTCTCTACCGGCTAGCCTCTTTTCAGTCATGGCCTTCAACTTGCCTGCAGTCCAGCAAACCGCACAAGCCCCCAACACGCACTGGGCTGCTGGCACCCCTGCCCCTTCCCTTTCTCTGGCTTGTTGTTTCCTCTGCCTTAGCTCCCCTCACCCTCCCTGAATCCCATGAAACTCCCCTGTAGCAGCTCTGTTGCTGGCTCCTTCGCTGACTGTTGTGCCGCTGCCTGATACCCGAGGCTACTTATACCGACCCCTAATCAGTAAGCCCCGCCCCACTAAGGCTCATCCTCTCTCCACACATGGCCCTAGCACCTTCACACACACTCACTCATCACCACAAACTCCACCAATACAATCCACAAACTACAAAAACCTGCTCCTCCAACAGAACTCCCACTGAAACTCCCCTGCTAGCAGCTCTGTTTGCTGGCTCCTGTGCCGCTGCAGCTTTTGTCCCAGTCTCTCTTCTCTGACTCAGTTTCAAGGCAACTCACTTTTGTAGGTGTCACAATCTTACCAGCAATGTGTGTGGACAAGGTGGTATGTGAAACCCAGCCCCTCATTCAGGGTAGTTCCATTATTGCTTAAGGGATTGGCGCTCTCTGTCGGTCCTCTTTCTTTTCATTCATTCACACTCTCTCAAAAGCACCTCCACTTGAGTTGTTTGTCTTTTCTCTTGCCAGGATGAAGAGAGCACAGTTTGGACCCCATGACTGGCTGTCTCTTCCGGTACCAACTGGTCCCAGTTGGTTGCTGGTGGACACCCTGGAACCAGAGACCGCCTACCAGTTCAGTGTCTTGGCTCAGAACAAACTGGGTACAAGCGCCTTCAGTGAGGTGGTCACTGTGAACACGCTAGGTGAGTTGAGACAGCATGGGGATAATAAAGCAGCTCAGTCCCTGGATATGAAGAGAATGGAGATGGGTAGTGAGATGAGGCAGGGTCTTTTGGTCACATTCAGTGGGCCCGCTCTCATGTTAATGGTGCCAGTGACATTGCCCAGGCAAGTACCAATATGCCCCATGGCTTAGTCATCAAGCACCATGGGATTCACCAGATTGCAGAGATAAATGTTGAAATTTTGTCTTGAGTGGTGACTTGTTGGCTCAGGAGTCTCATACCTCAATACCTTTTACCTCCAGGTCTCTGTTTTACATGCAGCCCAGGCTGGTAATAACCAAAACTCATTGGCACTAACCGGTTGTAATGTACACGCTATCTCAGTCTAGGTCACAGCACAGAATCGCCATTCCTGCTGGTTCTGTTGTGGGTGGTCTCAGAAAGGTCCAGGAATGAGTGGACTTTGAGACTGTATCCCTGTTTCTTCTTAGCCTTCTTGTATCTGTGGCTGTTCCTTTTCTCATAAAGACTTCTTGGCATCTTTCAGAGAAGAGACCTTGTTGATGCTACCTGTTTGGCTGCATGTCTTTAAACCTACAGGTTGCAGAGCAGTAGGAACTGCCATAGTGGATCAAACCAGAGTCCCTCTAGTCTGTTACCCAGTCTCAGACAGCAGCCAATGGCCAGTGCTTATGAAAAACTATTAAAATGGTCTTAGTGCTCCTCCGTTGTGCGGTCCTTTCCTGTAAATCTTGCAGGGGGCTGGTGTATGCCTTGAGACCTGTGGAGTCACAGCTCTTGAGGCTTAAATCCTAACCAGCACAGCTGCTGGTGGTGTTGGATCTGCAGAGGAAGGATGAGAGAAGAGAAGGGAGCATGTGCACACTGCAGTGAACAGGAGAAAGTAGCCAGTGGTAGAACTTTTTTTTTTTTCTTGACTCCACGGAATGCTTTCTCTGCCCCATCCCCTCCCTGTCCCGTGTGTCTTCAGCATTCCCTGTAACAACTCCAGAGCCACTGGTGCTGGTTACCCCACCGAGGTGCCTAACAGCCAATCGGACGCAGCAAGGAGTCCTGTTGTCTTGGCTTCCTCCAGCCAATCACACCTTTCCAATTGACCATTACATCATGGAGTTCCGCGTAGCGGAGAGGTGGGAGATATTGGATGATGCCATCTTGGGGAGTGACAATGACTTTTTCGCCAAGGATTTGTCTCAGGTAAGAGGTGGCCGGAGAGCCCTTTGGTTTTTATAATGGATTGGCCTATGTCCTGGGTTAATGATTGTGAACCATCTGTATTGCAGCCTTGGGAGAGCATTCGGTGAATACTTTTAGGATGTCTGTCACTGTTACAGTAGGGGCTAATTTGGTGTCCCGAAGTCTAGACTCAGTGAAGAACAAATTCCCTTATCAGCACAGGGGAAGGGCAGTTCCTCTAGAACAATGTTGAGGATTCCCATTATTAGATCTGGAGAAGGCATCCTGGTGTCTGATTTGCTTTGGTGTGCTAAATTGTTGAAGAAAGCTTCTAACTAGTGGCTCATGTTGTTGTATTTGGTGCTGTAGGACACCTGGTATGAGTTCCGTGTTCTGGCTGTCATGCAGGACCTCATCAGTGAGCCTAGTAACATTGCAGGTGTCTCCAGTACAGGTAAGTTTCCTTCCAGCCCCAAACAACTTAAGCACAGAGCCCAACATGGGAAGGCAATATTGCAGTGTGGTGAGATGCAAGGTCTGATCCTGCCAGGTACTTTGGGAATTGAGGGCCCTCTGACATAACCAGAAATGGAGTATTCTGCAACTCCCATGCAAAACACGGTGTTATATACTGTAACAGAGCACAATATGGTACCAAATAACAGAGCACAGCCCAAACCAAGGAGTCCCAGTGCACCACAGTTCTGCCACATGCACTGAGAACAGTGCTCCGACCCAGGAAATATGCATCATTGACATGAAAAAGAAAGCTGCATACATAGCCATGTGATACTGCACCAGGGAGTAAAAACAAAAGTGTTGTAGCTCCACAAAAGGGACTGCAACACACAGCAGCACAAGAAAGCACAGTGCAGCCCTGCATACACTACAGCACAGAGGAATATTTCACGGTCTACAGGAGAACCTACCATATAAAAAATAGCAAGTTGTGAAGGAAGGAAATATAATCCAGGAAAGGAGAGATGGAAATAAGAATTATGGGAACCTAAATTACACCTGCTCCTGATATGAGACCGATGATATCTCAACTGTGCTGGGTACAGGACAAATCCAGGTTAGCACTGCCCTCAAGTGGTGTTATGCAGAGGCACTTTGCTGGATGCAAGTTGCATACTTGACTTCGGTTTTTTTAACGTTAGATTCCTCTTTTGTAGTTTGCCTGCCTGAATTTGCTAGCTGTGGTGTGTGTAGCTGACCTCCGCTTATGGCCAGATGTAATTACACAATGTCAATTACTACTGTCTCAGCCCCAAAAGGTCTGCAAGCTGATGCTAGTGATGGGTTTACAAACACTGATATGAACATCTAAGTGGATAGATCAAGTAGTTAGCATAAATCATGTAAAATCACTTCCCAGTAATTATGTACACACACTTATAAATAAGCTGATGTTAAGTTTGCTGATTCAAATCCTGCCAAATCAGCAAACGCTGAACGTTGTTGGATAACTGTTCAGTGGCCTGTGGGTACTGATAGTGTGGGTCTCAGTGCATATCCAATAGGCAGGTATGCACATTAATTCTGGGGCACTTGCACACCACAGTGATGTGCATGATATAAAACATGGTGGGGGAGATAGGGGGGAGAACTACCATCACATTTGGTCTCCTTGTGGGTAGTCTCCTCAGAAAGACAAAGGACTGAATGGGGACACAGGGACTGAATTCCCCTTTAACTCCTAGAGGTGAGCCCTGCAAAGTTTCCAGTACTACTGCCAATGCTATAACTGCTCTCCAGTTAAGTAGATTGCCAATAGTGATGCTCTTTTGTGATGTGGATATGTCTTTATTAGGCTCTGGGCTGAGACCCAAAAGTATCTCATAGGCCACCTCCCAGGCATCTGAGAGTTAGAAAATGTTTACTCACTACCACTCTGGGCTTGATTTAAACCAGTAACCTAGTTGGGAAAGGCTCTGAACCCGAACGCCAGTCCCCTGAACCGTCCAATTCTGCACCTGATTTACATGCCCTGTGCAAACCTCACTTTACAAACAGTGGTGAGGCCTCTGGTTGTGGAGAACAGTTTCTTTTATAACTCAGAGGATTCCCATTTTTCTGCAGACATATTCCCTCCGCCTGACTTGACAGATGATGGTTTGGCCCGACCCGTGCTGGCGGGCATTGTTGCCACCATCTGCTTTCTGGCTGCTGCCATCCTCTTCAGCACACTAACTGCCTGCTTTGTCAACAAACAACGCAAACGCAAGCTCAAGCGCAAGAAAGGTGAGCCCTCTTACTTTGTATTTTCCCTCTGTGGCATTTTGTGGTCATCTTCCCTGTCTGTGTCTCGAACATCTTCAGGAGAAGCTTGCCCTTACTTGATCCTTCAGCTGTGACTGTTTGGATCCTGGCCCTTCCTTTCCCACCTATTTCTCACCTCTAATCGGAACAGATGGGTTAAATAATTAACAAGTGCCAGATGTGTGCTGAGGTCTGGAGGCTCGCTTTGAGAGAACCCCAATATCTCACCGTTGCGAAAGAAGAAGAAAGTGCTTGTGTGCTAGAGCAGCGTGAGGGAAGAGATGCGTTCTGGCTATACTGGAGCCTCTGCCGCGGTCTGAAACAACTTGTGATCAGAAATGGTAGAGGCAAGGTGGGGATGAAGATGAAATTGAGACAGGTTTCTAGGCTGAGGTGGCAGGGGGACCTTCCTAATGGTAATATCTGTTAGGCCAGTGAGTTTTAGGTTTGGGGATTTTTCATTCTTGGGGAGAGAACCTCCTTGCAGACTCTTCCCTTCCCACGGCCCTCCAGTGCTTGGTTCTCAAGTCACTTCCTTTTGAGGGCCACCAAGAACGGCTGCTCATATCACTGGTGTTCCATGGATCGTATAGCGTAAGAAATATTGCATTTTAGACTACAGAGCAGCAGTGGCCAAGTCATGGCTCTTTTACAGTTAGTGTAGCTTGCAGTACTCCCCCCACGTTCTCTGCTGACCAGACTGGGGAAGAGAGCTTGGGACTTCTGCCCTGCAGGGGAGGGGTGGGGGGGGTCTCGGTGCTTTAGCCCCCACGGAGTGGGAGGGGTGTCAGGGCTCAGGGCTTCAGCCAGGTGCGCCTCCCCAGCAGGTGCCACCCCACAAGGCAGGTTGTGAGTGTTTTGTGGCTCTCAGACGTCTGAAGATTTATTGTATCTGGCTCCAAGGGTCAGTAAGTTTGGCTACTCCTGCTATAGAGAATTTACCCAAAGGAAGTGGTGGAAGCCTCGTCACTTAAGTTGTATAAACTGAGACAGTGATGCCCCGCAGGGAAATTTATGTGGGCTGGGGATGCGGAGGGTGGACACTTTTTTTTTTTTTTTTTTTTAATTTTATTTAATTTTTTTATCTCTAGTGTGTATGATTTGGTGATAACAGAATGGATAGGAAACTGTCTGGAGTTATTTTTTGTCTGCGACTATTAAAGCACTAGAACAACCAAAATTTGGCCTCTTGTTGAGTGTCTTTTTTTTTTTTTTTTCTTGCTGTTGATTGTAAGATTTTTGTTTCCTCTTTCTGCGTAGTTGCGCCTCTTTAGAATTTTCTCTTCACTCCCCCTTTTATTCTTTTCCAGACCCTCCTCTCTCGATAACCCACTGCAGGAAGAGTCTGGAGTCTCCGTAAGTATCTCCGCCTTAGAGGTGCCACTCAGGCTGTGTTCTGTCAGATAGTTTTGGAGATACTTCTTTGTAGGGATGCTGCCCGCAGGAAATGAAAATATCTGATGTCGAGTGTCTCAAGTCAGCTGATCCTGGGGTCTGGTGCTTTTGGTGTTCCCTAAGTCTTTGGAACAGAATAGGCTGCAAGAGACTGCCTGGATTTAGAGCAGAAGTGGAGGAAAGTGTTGCGAATGAAGCCTGTTACAGGAGATTTCCCAAGGGAGTAGTTCTGGACTTCTTATTTTGAGGTGGAATTCTTAGAATCATAAAAGATTAGGGTTGGAAGAGACCTCGGGGGGTCATCTAGTCCAACCGCCTGCTCTAAGTAGTACCAACTCCAACTAAATCATCCCAGCCAGGGCTTTGTCAGGCTGGGCCTTTTTTAAAAAAAAAAAACAAAACACAAAAAACAAAAAAAACTCTCCAAGGACAGAGATTGCACCAGCACGCTAGGTAACCCATTCCAGTGCTTCACCAACCTCCTAGTGAAATAGTTTTTCCTAATATCCAACCTAGACCTCCCCCACTGCAACTTGAGACCATTGCTCCTTGTTCTGTCATTTGCCACCACTGAGAACAGCCGAGCTCCGTCCTCTTTGGAACCCCCCGTCAGGTAGTTGAAGGCTGCTATCAAATCCCGCCTCACTCTTCTCTCCTGCAAACTAAACAAACTCTGTTCCCTCAGCCTCTCCGTGTAAGTCATGTGCCCCAGCCTCCCGATCATTTTTGTTGACTCTCTCCAATTTGTCCACATCCCTTCTGTAGTGGAGAGCCCAAAAGTGGACTCAGTACTCCAGGTGTGGCCTCACTAGTGCCGAATAAAGGGGAATAATCACTTCCTTCCATCTGCTGGCAATGCTCCTACTAATGCAGTTCAATGTGTTGGTAGCCTGACACTGGCAATTTTTGAGTGGCTGCTTAAAAGAAGTGGTGGATCCTTAAAACAAGTTTCACTGTATCTAAGAATATTTCACCTTTTTGTTTTGTAACTGGGAAATTTAGAGTTCTACGAGCAACTCTTTTTGACTTGAAGATTCCCCTGTTTTATCTTCTCCACACTCCATTAAAGACCCTGGATCACTGTGTTCCACTGGTCTCAACTCCTTCCAGAGACCATCAGCAGTACTCAGTGCATCTGCCAGCAAGGGTAGAGAGTCAGGGGATATCTTTGGTGCGAGTGTAGTAGTCTGGCCTCTGATCACCTCATGTGGTAGCTTGAGGAGCATCATGCAAGAGACCTGTGCTGACCCTGACAGTTGATATTTTTTTATCTTGTTCTGCTGATGTCCTCTCCCTCGCCTCCCTCCTGTGGGCTCTTCCATTTCACTGAGAAGACCACACTTGTCAATTTTCTTGCCTCCATTATCTCAATTGGATCTGCTGAAGCTGGGTGTCTAATCCTGTTTGTCCCAAGACTTCTCTGTGTGTGTGTGTGGTGGGAATGGTAGGGGAGGTGGTAAACTTTTCTGAGAAGCTGCCTCTTTCTTCCTTTTCAAGCCTTAATCCTTACACTCCAGGGTTGGGGGAAAATCATAAGTATTTTTTCTTCTCATTTTGTGAGCTGGGATCAGAAGTTGCCAAATTCTGGAAGAGGTATGTCCTTGTGCTGTTCTTCCCCAACTGCAATCTGAAACACTAGAAATGAAATCATACCAGGGAGAATATCTTACTGGGAGGTTTCCCAGCCTAGTTTTGCAAGAGGCTCAGATAATTCAAATGAACATACAAACCTTTGGGTACTTAGCCAAACCGAAGCTAAGCTCTGGACCTGTTTTCATTCAGTCTTATGGGTCTGTGGAGCTAACGGCAAGAAATAGCAATGGATTGCCTCCTTGAGTGGGGGATGAGAGAAGATGAAACATTTCTCTGTTTGGCAGAGTCGGGGGTTGGGGGTGGGGAGGAGAGAAGTAGTGGCCACCTGTTTTTAGTCTTCTTACACATGCCTCTGCCCAGCACACTGCTGGGACCTATGTTAGAGCCACGTGAGCTTCTGCCATCATAATAATGCCCACACTAAATTCTTCCAGGCCTCCCTTTTCTGGGAACAATTAAGGCTTTTTCTTTTTGTGCCCAACTGGCCTGTGATCCTGCTGCGCAAGCCCCAGATTTTCTCCTTTCACCATGACCACCACCCCCTTTTTTTGGTTTCTCTCCTCTGTGGTCCAGGTTGTCTTCCGGTAAAGTGAGTCCCGAGAGCATCCGCACACTCCGTCCCCCCTCGGAGTCCTCTGATGACCAAGGCCAGCAGGGCAAGCGTATGCTGAGCCCCAGCAAGGAGAAGGAGTTGTCCCTTTACAAGAAGACCAAGAGGGCCATTAGCAGCAAGAAGTACAGTGTCTCCAAGGCTGAGGCTGAAGCCGAGGCTACTACCCCGATTGAGCTCATCAGCCGTGGGCCTGATGGCCGCTTTGTCATGGACCCCTCAGAGATGGAGCCCTCGCTCAAGACCCGCCGGATAGAGGGCTTCCCCTTTGTGGAGGAGACAGACATGTACCCTGAATTTCGCCAGTCAGACGAAGAGAATGATGACCCCATTGTGCCCTCATCTGTGGCAGCCCTCAAATCTCAGCTGACCCCTCTCTCTTCCAGCCAGGAATCTTACCTTCAGCCACCAGCATACAGCCCCAGATTCCACAGGGGCTTAGAGGGCACAGGTGCTCTGGAGAGCCGCCTGCAGGCCACTGGTCAGGCCAGACCGCCAGCCCCGAGGCCTTTCCACCACAGCCAATTTTACGGTTACCTCAGCAGCAGCAGTCCTGGGGAGATGGACCCTCCGCCCTTCTACATGTCAGAGGTCAGCCCTCTCAGCTCTGTCATGTCGTCCCCTCCTCTGCACCCTGAGGGGCCCTTTGGACACCCCACCATCCCCGAGGAGAATGGAGAAAATGCTTCCAACAGCACGTTGCCCCTGACTCAGACGCCAACGGGGGGCCAGTCTCCTGAGCCATGGGGTAGGGCTGAGTTCCCTTTCAGCAGCCTGGAGGCTTCTCCCATGATATTCCCTCAACAGCTCCACCAATGCGAGGTGGCAGAGTGTGTGCAGCTGACGGCCTGTCTTCCTAGGGGCCTGCCCCCTTCTTCCCTCCAGGTCCCTGCATCCTACCCTGGCATTCTGCCCTTGGAGGCACCAAAGAGTTGGACTGGCAAGCCACCTGGCAGAAGCCAACCCTCTGTGCCCACCACCACCAAATGGCAGGACAAACCTATGCAACCTATGGCGAGTCAAGGGCAGCTAAGACATACCAGTCAAGGTATGGGCATACCCGTGTTGCCTTACCATGAACCATCCGAGTCAGTCAGCCACAGTGGCACAAGCACATTTGGCCTGGACACTAGGTGGTATGAGCCCCAACCCAGACCTCGGCCTAGCCCTCGGCAAGTCAGGAGGGCTGAGCCCAGTTTACATCAGGTGGTGCTACAACCTTCGAGGCTTTCCCCTCTGACCCAAAGCCCCCTCAGCTCCCGCAACAGCTCCCCCGAGCTGACTGCACGTGCCAGACCGCGACCGGGTCTCATCCAGCAAGCGGAGATTTCGGAGATCACACTGCAGCCCCCCGCGGCAGTCAGCTTCTCCCGCAAGTCCACCCCGTCGACTGGCTCCCCAGCTCAAAGCAGCAGGGGAGAAAGCCCCAGCTACCGACCTGCCATGGCCTTCACCTCTTTGGCCACTGGCTATCCCTCCTCTCAGTGCCCCTCCCTTCCCGGGGACAGTATGGATGTTTTTGGACAAATTCCCTCTCCAAGGAGGGCTGGGGAGGAAATTCTCAGACCTGAGCCTACACAGACAACATTATCCACTTCGGGGTAAGTGTATGAATCCTTTAGCTTCCCTTTATCTGCCTTTCCTTCCCCACCTCACCTCACCCATTGCCTCCAACTCCCTCCTCCCATCATCATCATGATCATCATCATCTGAAATCATAGGGGTGGTCTGGACACGCTGCAGCATCCCTTTTGGAGGTGACTTCCAATTGTCATTGGTAGGACCCTGCTCTGATGAGGCTCTCGCTACCGGCACCGTTAGGACACTGCTCATGTTAGTAGATTAAATAGGCAGAAGAACAGTCGGTCATACATGGCGCATTATCTCCAACAGCTGCTCTACTCCTCACAAGTCTCTTTGGGATTGGGAGTGTCTGTGTCTTCAGATGTGTAGAAAAGGGTCTGTCCATGTAAGGAACTAGATTAGGGGTCTCGTTACCTGTGCTTGTTGGGTAAGTGACCAAGGGTCACCGGCAGTTTCCTTTCTTATTTCCTGGCTCTTGACTTTCCTGGAACATTTAGTGTGTGCCTGGCTCTCTGGCTTCTTTCTGCCCTTCCCCACAAAGTCTAGTGACCATAGCAACCCACAGAGATGGCCACAAAGGTCACCTTGCCGCTCCATCTCCAAAAGTGATGCTGCAGCCCCAAGACTCGGGTGGGGAGAGGGTGCAAGGACTTAGTCCCATGAACAACATGTCAGGAGAAGAAATTCACCCGAACGGAAACCAGGAAGCTGCTGGTATTTTCAGATCCTGCCCCCAAGAGCGAGGCTGCTGCACTAAACTCCAGCGGCTGGTTTTCCAGGTACCAGGGTTGCGCCAGGCAAAAGCGTCTTCCTGTTTTTCTTCTCTTTCGCTCCGTCTCTGCCTCTCTTTCTTCTTTCCCTTGTCTCTTTCGCAGCACCTTAGATCCTGTAGATGTTTTCCTTCCATCCTTTTGGTCTTTTGTTTTAAATTCTATTTTTCAAGTAGTGGGGCTTAAACTCTTGATCCCTCAACTCCTGGAGCTCGGGAATCAATGGCTTGAAGTAAACTATTAAGCTCAGTGCAGTTAAACTCAGTGGAGAGAGGAGCTGGGGCAGGCAAGGAGGAAGGGAGATGTCCAAACGTGTATTACCAGCATTGGCTGCAGTATAGGAGGTTAGTGTCACATCAGGAAAACAGCAAGGTTTGGGGGCGGGAGCCTGGCTGTTCACCCTGCGGTGCCCCTTGCATTTCACTACTTCTCTCTGGTACCTGGAAGCTTTAAATCCTTAGAAACCCAATTAGCCCATTCAGCACGGTTGTTGATTGCTGGTTTCTAGAGACTGGGTGAATGGGTCAGAGAGGGGTGCTTATACTGAAGGGAGCTCCGTAGTAACAAAATGAACCTCAAATCAATTCCCTTGTGGCTTTAAAATATATATATATATGTATATATAATATAAAATAATGTGTCTTCAAGCAATCTAATATAGCCAGGACACCTTGATGAGGCCCTGCAAGTATAGGGAAGTCACAGAATTGTCCTGTGTTAGAGCACTGTCTGCGCCTTTAAGCAGTGTTTTCATCCGCTTTGTTGATCTTTCTTTTCTGTTTCTTTCTCCCCTTTGTTTCCAGCCTTGTTCGGTTTGGGTTTTTTTTTTTTGTTTTCTTTACCCAATACTTCTCCTTTTGGCGTTTTTTGACGTGCTGATGTGTTGCGGAGCTCGGCTCCTGTGGGTGTTGTTAACTGCTTTGTTTTTGATTAATCTCAGCTATCTGGGCAGTGTTGTCGAGACAAGCTTCTCCTCAGCTCAATAGGTAAGGGTGATCCATGTCCGAAAGGATGGCGTGGGGGCTGTCGGAGGGTGGCGGGGAGCGGGGCATGGAAGGGGCTTTTCCAATCCCATCTCTTCCTTTAAAGGGGAATAAGGAATTGTAAAATACTAGGACAAAACTTTTGCACACATGGTCTCTGTGGCTTTTGGGTTTTCCCACTCAGCAGTGCCTCAGTGCTCTCACGGGTTCAGAGGGGCCTATCCACAGTCAGGATACAAGTAGAAAGACTTGGTATGGCTGTTACTTTTGTGGGAACAAGCCTGGTAGAGTGACCACATGTCCCGATTTTATAAGGACAGTACCGATTTTGGGGGCTTTTTCTTATATAGGCTCCTATTACCCTCCACCTCCTGTCTCAATTATTCACACTTGCTATCTGGTCATCCTAAAGCCTGTTGAGGAGGGTAGACAGCTCCTTATTCTGTATTTTGTAGGGAGATGCATGGTCTAGTGGATTGAACAGGGTTGGGAGCCAGGAACATGTAGGTTCTAATAGCAGCTCTGCCACTGACTCACATGACCTTGGGCAAGTCACTTCACCTGTCTATGCTTCCACTTTCCTCCTCTGGCCATGGGGATAGTAATACCTACCCAGATGAGTGGTGAGAAATGGTCTGTGAAAGTGTTTTATATAAATGTTTAGTGTTAGTAGACAATTAAATCTTAAAATATCACGTGGATACAAATAAGAGACTAACAATATGAAACGGGCATGTGTTCAGCCACACCTAATAGTAGCTTTCAGTTTGACATCAGCTAGCAAACAGTTATCTAGGACCACGATCTCATTCCATGAATTCAGTAAAGAGAACCCAATTTCAAAATACTTCTCCAGTTTTAACAGCCGAGGGTTCCCCCCTCCCTTTCATTCCCAAGATTTCTAAATTGTATTAAACCAGAGAAGTCCTGTTTTTTTTTTTTTTCCTTTAGCAGTTTTCAGTGGTACGCTGCATATCTTCAACTCATCAGTATTAAATCTTTCTGTTTTGAACTGTAGTAATGCAATTACAATAGAAACCTCACCTCTCTCTGAAATTTTCTCAATGAAATCTTGCATGTTGGCTTCAAACCCAACAACGATTACAGTGAATTAAGCAAATCTTGCAAGATTTTTCCAGGAAAACACCTTGTGGAGACTTTCTGGGGGCAGTTTCACAGATATAGCGAGGTCCTGGAACAGAAATGGAAGAGAGAAAAAGGAACTTGTTTCCAGACTTCTTTGTAGTGGTTGAGCTTCCTCCTCTTCCTTTCACTGAGTCCTTTTGTGCTCTAAGCTAGATGTTGCCAAGTCCTAGCTCTGAAGGCCAGAAGTGAAGGTCACCTGAAGTGACACGCAGTCCAATACCAACTGCATTGGCTGCCAGGGATGTAGTGTCCCAGGCCTACTTTCATTTTCACTATCTGAGAGTCTGCATGCACCCATAGAGCAGCAGATTCCCAGAAATTCACAGCTGCTGTGCCTGTGCTGCTTATCAAAGTGAAAGATCCAGCTTCTAGCCCAAGCATGTGCCCATGTGACTGGATAAGAGACCTGCTGGGTATAGTGTTACAGCTTAGCAAAAGCTGGAAGTGATACCCAAAGGGATACAATCCTAGCTCTCTCTGAGAATTGTGATCAGGGAGACAGATGGGGATGTCTGGAGGGTGTGTTGTGGGGGGATGGGAGGGCAATACAGACTTGGACATTCAACCAGGGGAGATAATGAGGTGTCGGACTGGTGGGTCTGTCGCACTGAGACCCATCTGGGTTGGGGGAGAGTGCAGAGTGTGCGACTGATAGAGGGAGCAGTGGCATCTTCATTACTGTCTCCTTTTGGAGCATTACCCTCATAGCTGCCAACCAGACGGCTTCAGTCCTTTCCAGAGCTTCATAAGCCACCGAGAGAGAGGTCCTCCTTTCAGGGTGTTCTTTTTAGCCCTGGAAACTTTCTGTCTCAGACCTCACACCCCACTCCAGGTACCCATGGCAGTCCTTAAACCTTTTCAATCCTCTTCTCATGCCGATTCCAGGCCGAGATGTTCATGCGTGCCTATAAAAGACCTCAACAGCGGCCAAGCCACAAAAATGTCCGTCAGCAAAGGCCCAATGACCAGGGACTGAAATGCATTTTACTCTGGGACTTGGGGGCAGAATACATTGTAGTCGAACCTGGGTTCACTGTCAGGTTCTCCTTCAGCTAGGGGAGGGAGCGAGCCATTATCTTGAATGGGGAAGGCAGAGGGATAATAAATCCTGCATACTAATAAGAAAGAAATCCCATAAACAGCGCAGCCATGTAATTTCTTTATCATTTAGTGTCGTAAAATTGTCAGTGGATCAGGGGCATGGGAGTTTTATACCAGACCAGCCAGGTTTTATGCTGCAGTAATAAAAGCAGAGAGGGGGAGGGGAGATGTGGTTTGAGCTCTGTGGTGGCTTACCCATCAGTAGCCGGGCACTGCTAGCAGTATGAATGGGATCTCTGCTGTGGGGATGCATGCAGATCAGGCTGGATAGGACAGGCAGTTGTGGGCAAATAGAGGGATACAAGTGACTCTCTGCATGCAGTGTTGGTTTATGTTCCCCCAGCATGGCTGGAGTGGGAAGGCTTTTGCAATATCTCTTGTTGTGTGAAGGGAAGGCAAGTTTTATTTAAGGGTGTGGGTAATTTATGCCATGATCAGATTAGCACTAGTAACTTTTCCTTTTCTTTTAATTGAATTCAATGTGCCGTGAACGTCTCTTAACTGGGAAGAGTTGGTTCTGTCATCTCGCTGCAGTAGGAAACCCAAAAACCACAGGGAAGGCAGGCGAGCACCTGTGCTACCTCTGCATCCTAGGCTGTCATGTGCTGGCAACCCCAGCTCCTCTCCTCCCTTTGGACAGCACAGTCAGTACCTGGTACTCAAAGCCTCTGATGCCTCCTAGGTGCAGGTGGCAAAACCATGCCCATTCCATGGGTGAGGAAGCTGCCCCACCCCCAGTGTGGGGAGGACAGTGACTTTTCTGGTTCAGTTTGAAACAACTAGGTTCCCCTTTAAAGATTGTCCATGTGCTGATCCTCTGCATGTGTTTCACACCCACTCTCGCTTGGAGAAGTTGAGTCCTCTTGTCTGAGTGTTTTTTCTTTTCTTTTTTCTTTTCTTTTTCTCTTTATTTTCTGACTCCTGATTGCATTTATCATCTTTTTTCCCCTCTGTGATCTTTTTTCTTCTTCCTGTCCTCTCCCACTCTTCTTTTCTTTTCCTCTCTTTCTTCCTTATTCCTCTCCTGTCAGCATGGTGAAGTCCGTTGTATAGATGAGTTGTGTTGTCTGCAGACCTGTAGACGGGATGCCATTTTCCAGTGTGCTCCCCGCTCTTATCGGCTCCTTTTTATCTCATTGTGGTGGTTGTGGCTTGGCAGCAGCTCTTTGGAAAGGGAGTGTGACTTATGTGTTCTCTAGCATCTTTTGATTTTGAAGGATCCTAAGCTGATCCCAAGTGATACACCCACAGCATCCTCTAGGTTGGAGGCAGAAGTCAATCCCGCACAAGACTGGAGGGGAAGAGGAAACTCCTACTCCTAAGAAAAGTCTCATGGGACCTTTAGTGTCCATGCAGCACACAACCGATCTTAGCTTGTAATATTTCCTTGCATGAAAGAACCCCATATTGATCAATGGAGTTTATAAGGGTGTAGGATGGAGTAAACCTGGCCAGGATTTGAACCTTTGGGATATAGGCTGTCTAGATGGTTTCACACCAGACCTTTAGTTGCCAAGCCATTGCTGAAGTTCTCTGCCCACTTGCTCAAGGGAAGAGAGTCAGGGAAGATGTGTGTGGTGAGGGAAGACTGTTATATTGCACCCTGGGATCTTCCTGCTTCCTCTTGTGACTTGGCTTCCCATTCTAGTGAAGATGGGTTGCAGTTCTTCCCTAGGCTTCGTCTGCCACTCTTCTAACTTCCTACATACAAAGGTATTTGAAGAATAGCAGCAGAGATTCTTTGCTGGGCTGGACTAGTGGAGCTGCTCTTTTAACCTAGGGATAAAGCCCTTCTTGCTGTGGATACTGGAGACTTTTTGTTTCAGCTCCGCTAAGGAGGAGTGGTGAGGCGTGCAAGCTTTGTAACTCGCTCTTCTCTTCTAGATATTGTGCTTTGTGCACTCCCACAATAACTGTGAGGCGCCTTCAGTAACTTTCTGTCCATATGGTTCTGACTCGCGCTTATCTGGACGTGTGGGTAAATTGAAGACAGAACTTCTCCATTAGTTCTTTTGACCCAAACCTGATGCTTTGTAGAGTCTGGGATCTGAGTTCACTTCAGAACCTTGTAGAAAATACCTGCTACGTTTTTAAAGCTACCTTGCCCTGTTATGACTCAGTGCTCCAGAGTGAATGAGTGCAGGGACAGGTTCCTCTGCATCACATGTGGTGTATTCTGGATGGTCTTTGTGCGTAGGCTTCTGCCCAAAACACTACAGAACGGGCAGGAGGAGTGAGAGGTCTTTTGTTGGTCTTAGAAACAATCACAGCAGGAGAGTTGGAGTTGACTGCAGAAAGAAAGGGTGGTGGAGAGGCTATAAATCTGTTGGCGAGTACCTGTCCTTTCCTCTGCCATTGTCCACTCTTTACATCTACGACACCTGAGATCAAACTCTATTTATGGTGAAACATGGGTTTAGTGCACTGGCTCTGTGTGGCTGGAAATGGGGGATTGGGAAGTCCTATTTTAGAGAACAAATGGAAATGAGTTTGATGGAGTTTCATCCTAATCTCTAGTGGGCATTTTTCTAGCATCATAAATGTCACAATTGCTAATATCTTCTTAGAAGAGGCATGTGGTAGAAGTGGCAAGGGCTGCTACAGCTCAAGGCTGAGCGGTATCGATATAGTTGTGTGGCAGTGGGGACCAGCGGTGGAATAGGTGCTGCAGGTTAGAACTGCTTCTCAGCTCAGGATTTAAAGAGCAGAAGCTGTTTCACCTTGTGGTGGAAGACCAGGACTGGAATGGGTCACTCTTGGTCAGGGTTGAGTTGCATTGTCAGAACCATTTAGAGAAGTTCACTCAGTACCTGCCTGCATATAGCAGCCATGCACTTGCTTGTATCCCATTGTCCTAAAACTGAAAACTCAGTATAATCAGGCATGGAGTAATGTGTGTGTAAGCTGGGTGCAGAGGAGGGCAACCATTAGCGTTGCCTGTGCCAGTTGTTCTTCAGCGGCATAAAATAATGTGTAGCTCATCAGAGTACACCAAATAGCGAGATGTTATGGGGACGCTAGCTTCTAAAATTAAGCTATAACCCTGTATTCACCATTGGAGGCAAAATTTGGCTTCCTGAGAGCAATTTAACTGTAGCCCCATCACTCTTACACATCCTAAATCTAGCCCATCTTAGGAGGGTGAAATTCTCACTTGACTCCAACAGGAGGGAATTGTAGCTTGTCTAAAAAAGGTGTTTTGTCCTCTGCTGAAGCTAATGCTGCCTGCTTTGTGGGGAGTTTGAGCTGTTCCATCAGACATGGTCTTGAGGATCTGTCTCTTTGCACGTTAGTCAAATCTGGACGTCGGTGCTTGAGCGGTGAATATGAAAGAAGCTGTTTTATACCCTGAACCTTACAGCGTCAATTGCATCTGCTGTTTCCCAGCTGCTCAATCAAATTACTCATTACGTTCTATACGCTTCTCAGTGCTGTTAGCAAAATCAAGAAACTTTGCCAGTCATATCAGTGTCTTTAAAAACTTTGGAAGTCACCAGCCTGCAGTATTCTAGCTAAGCACCTTCTGCTAAAAAAGCCACTTGCCGCATCAGCTCGTCTTGTCCCAGCGTAAAGTCTCTCACCATGCCACTGTGGCCTTGCCCCCAAAATGCAATGAGGGAAGTGGCATCGAGTAATGGGACGGCCGGTTCTGTATATACGAAACACTCGGATTTCCTCCTTGAACAAATGTCGACTACAATGAGATGCCACCAGCTGAACAGGATGAGAATAAAGAATAATTTCCACATCCAGATTTTCACAGCTAAATGGATGGAATGCCCTGAGTTTGGCCCACAGATACCTAACTCCTCTGTGATGTCTTGTATCAGGGCATGTTGCAACATTTTTTAAGCCTCACGAAGCCCCCTGTGCAGTAAGTATTATCTTTATTTTGCAGATGAGGAAATGGAGACACATTGAGGAATAAGTTACTTGGCCAAGCTCTTGCAGTGACTGAGCAGAGAACAGAATCCAAGTATCTACTCCAACCCCCACTTCTTTCAGTCCTCCCCAGACCTGATCTGATTGCAACGCAGGATAGGGTTTCATGTGTCTTGCAAGTTCTTGTGCTTTCCAAGGACGCATGCAATTTCAGGCGTCTTAAATTCAGGGTTAAGACCTAAGCCTTAACTTAACTGAGTGTGTGTTTTGTAGTTTGCTTTTCTCTTTGTGAGCATTGAAAGGAAAGGCAAATCCTCCTCTTCCTGACCTGCTGTTGAATCAGGGGCTGGTTTCTTGACTAATGCTCCACATTGGACAGGAAGAATCTTCTGTGTATTGGATTTATCTCTGGGAGGGCTCCAGATGGCCAATAGAGGAGAGTTCACACTGGCATCCGAGTGACAGAGTGTCTTCGGTTTAGGGCCATTAGCAGTGCAGATTCCCCACAGACTGTTAGGCAAACCGGACCGGCTTTAGGTCCTTGCATATTTTCTCCATTGATCCCACTTTTATCTGTGGAAAATGCACTGGCCAAGGTAATCATTGTCTTTGTCCAAATCTTGTTTTGCTTCTGCTGCTCTAGCCTGCCCTATTTGCTCTCTATCTCTTTGTATGGGAAAACTAGAATTCCCCCACTTCTTTTACCATAGGCTGCCATGCAGCAGGCATGTAAAAGTGAGTTTTGCCTCTCTGAACATGTCATCTTCCATCAACCCCACGGTTATCGGTTTCATCTCAGTTTCTTCTGCTGCCTTGACGATGAGCACAGGGGAGTTGATGGGAGCAAATGAGAATCCCAGAGTGCTGGACTACTCTTGGTTAATCTCAAATGCAGTGAAGTGTGAACAGAGGACCAGCTCCCATTTGGGTTCAGATTAACCCTTTAAGGGGAGTGTTACTGAAGTGTACATGATCTGACACATAGACACCCCATTCTTACCCCCATTGCCAAGTCTCTTTCTTTGAACCCTTCCGTTGATGTGCGGAAGGTGTAAGTGCAGTATTCCTTGCTGGTGCTAACTCTTGGAAACTGCCACTCAGGAAAGAATTGTTGCCTTTATTTTCCTCTTCCTCTCAGAACTTTCTATGAAGCATGGTCAAACTTTGTGCATCCCCAGGAGATGCAGAACAACAGACTTTTTTGTCTGACCGTAGCATTTACCTGGCATATAGCAGGAGATGCGGGGGGACAGGCTGACATTTGATAACATTACCAGGATGAGGAGAGCCTGGGAATTCAGGAAATGTTACGAGCTACCCCTCTCTTAGCAAGTACAGTATTTTGAGACAATTTGATCAGTCGTCTCCAGTGAGTGAGTCAGTAATGATACCAAGAATGTCTCCTCCTACTTTGAAAGGTGTGAATGTATTGGAGGCTCAGTGAATTAAATCTCAGAAGAGCTGGGTTTGAGTATTGGCTTGGTCTCACAGTGAAAACTACTTTGTGGACCTGGCCTATTCACTTATGGGCATGTGCTCATATCTCAACACTCCCCCCATCCACTCTTTGGCACTCTGCCTGCTAGTCAGGACTGTGGCACTCCGCTGGAACAAGGGGCTCCAAGGCTTGAGAGAACTGCAGGTCACAACTGAGCTGTGTGAAGGCTTCAGTACAGCCCTTGTCTCTAGTCTGGTCCGAACTGTCAAGACTCAGAATCTTTCTTTGATGGATAGCAAACTTTCAGTTTTGGCAGAGAGGTGCCTCAAGATAGAACTGGCAGGGGAAAGGTATGGGAAACAAGGAGAAGAATGGGAAAGTCAATAAAGACTTTGTGAAAACTGGAAAATATATAGTTGGGCAGACTTCGTCCAGAGGGAAAGGTTTTCCTATACTCCCCTGGCCCCAGTGTCCTGTCTTCCAATTTCTAGTCAGGGAAGGACTAGCAGACTAGAAAGAAGTGCACACAAAAAAAAACTTAAGCAAAGAGCCTGTTTCCTGTGCACCAAATTCCAGAGAAAATATTTACCTTGTAACAGGCTTTGGTGGAAGAATAAACCAGCCGTAAATAAATTAGTGAAATGGGCTGGGGAAACTCGCCCTGCCCCTCGATAATCTCTTGTAAGTACTTTAATTTCAAAGTCCTGGTTTGTCTTATCCTACTGGGGAAGAAAATCCGAAGCCTGGCATCGAAGGATTAAACAGAACCTATCATCAACTCTTATTTTATTGTGTGTTGTGGCTCAGAGCCGTGATCCTGGAAGGGGGTACCAACTTGCCAGCCCCAACAATGCTGGCCTGTAAACTCTTCGTGTTTCTGTTTGCCGTTTGGTCCCTGTTTTTGCTGTGGGGTTGGGGAAGGGAAGGGTCACCGCTTGCGTTCTGTCTGTCTGGGCCACTGTTGCCACAGCTTTCGATGCGCATAGCGGTAACATGGGTGCCGCTGTCCTGTTTCCATACGCCTTTTGCTTTCCCTTCCTTTAAAGGGCCTTGATGCGGGTTCCCAGAAGTGCCTTGTCGGACATAGGATCTGCCCCTTTCTACCTACTTTAATGGTTTTGAAATTACAGAAACAAATGCATTTTTAAGATGTGAGCCTCGGTACCAGTTGTCTTACAGTGTGGCTCTTTCAATTCCTCCACAGCTTAGCCATCAGCAGGCTTTTGATTCTGTCCACAGGAACAACCAGGGCTGGAGCCTAACACCTCTATATAAACTTTACCTGTTTCTGCCTGACCTACATTCATCCATGGTATGAGAGGGAGGGAAACAGTGGACAGGAAGTATGTATGTGTGTGTGTGGGGGAAACTACAGCTGTCCCTAAGGCAGTGAGTAGATGGTGTCATGTTTCCACCAGCGTAGTATTTAGCTCCAGTGCAGCCGGCTGACCTTATTCCATCGGTCCAGGATTCCTCACATTTTCCTTTCCATGGCAGAGGATGACGGGTCCCTTCCCACCCGAGAACTCTTCTGGCTGGAGTGTGACAGGGGGCCACTGATGGCACATGTCTGCTTTTCCTTTCTAGAGAACATCCATCTCCATCCGGGAATGCTGCTGCACCTGAGAGGCTCGAAGCTCTGAAATACCAGCGGATAAAGAAGCCCAAAAAGTCATCCAAGGGCTCCTCAAAATCCAGAAAACAATCCAGTGAGTGTGAGGATCACAAGACTCCCCACTAGTCTCCCTGTCCATCCTCTGTTTGAAGCCTGATCCAACGCTCATTAAAGTCTCTGACTCTAATGGGAATTGATTCAGGCCCGTGGTCTGAAGGTCTCTGTTGAGCTACTATAAAACCTATGTTTTATTCTCTTGCTCAACAATTCCTTACAAAGGAAGCAGGCTCTTTTTCCATGAGGCCACAGGGGCTTCCCTGCTCCTTTCAGCTGTAAAATGGAAGGCCCCATTTCCTGTTGGTTTTTTTTTTCCCTGGGATGTTAGTCCAGATCTTAGCCCAGAAGAGGAAGGGGATAACTTCCCTTTGTAGTCCTGAAATTATCTGGAGAGCCCTGGAATGACCCTTCTTCCAATGCCTTTAGTGGCTCTGTCTATTTAAATTCAAGATCCTCCTACATCTCTCCACCTACATCTCTGCTGTCATTTCCTCCTGCCCCCTATCTTCTCCTCAGGTCCTCTGTCGTGAATATTCCCTTTGTCTCCTACCCCCCTGCTGAGCTATGTGCCTTCCTTCGCACTGTCCCCTACACTTAGAACAACCTTCCTCTTCCTATTCTCCATTAAATCCCTCCAAAAACCCTCCTCCATCAGCTGAGCATCCTATGTTAACCTTCTCCCCAGCCAAACCACGGAGGTTGGTACGTTATCCTGATTTAGACTGTGAGCTTCTCAGGGCCGGGTCCAGGCATTTGTTTTACACGCTCTGTAAAGCACCATGTCGGCTCATGGCATTTTTATAGATCACTAATCCTCTTGTCCTTCTCCTTCCCTCTTCCTCTTCAGATGGTTCTGCCTCCCAGGTTCAGCAACTTCCCAACTCTCAGGTACTGTGGCCTGACGAAGCGGTCTCCCTCCGCAAGAAGAAGAGACACTCTCGTCAGGATCCCTTCGCTCGCCTCTCTGCGTTGAAGGATGACCTTTGCCACCGGCAGCTCCCTGAGGACCAGACAGCTATTCTCAACAGCGTGGACCACGATGATTCTGGCGGGCATGCCACCTTACTTTAGCATAGCGCCAGCGAGAGAAGGTTCAAAGAGAGGGGGAAGGAGGGAGAGAGATCATGAGCTACAGACACATGTGGGGAGAGACAAGGTGTGAGCTTCAGCCTGGGTTCTCATACCAACAAGCTGAATGTTTGGTATCACATCCAGGGAACCCAGCATCCAGGCTTTGACCACTGGGAGAGGCTCTCCCCTTCATAGGACACCTTCCATTTAGTGCAGATCATGAGGGCAGTGGGGGGGTGGCAGGGAGGAATATCCCAAATTACAGGGATGGAGGGGAAAATACCCCCGCCTCTCACACCCCCTGCCATTTGGAACAGGAAAAGGTGAGGTTGGGATTTGCAGGGCTCAGAGTGAGAAGGATTCAAACTCAGTGTTGTCATAAGAATCTGTTGTCCCTTGAATCCCCCCCTCTCCGCTACGGCTTCAGTTTTATGAGTGCTAGAAGAGGGATGAGATTGTACATCCTGGTTTCCAAAAGTATGTATAGCTTAAAAAAATATGCAGATTACAATGTATATTTATACAGTGTGTATTTAGGTAGGAACATGGAAGTAAGCAAATGGCCTGAATTCACAGGAATCATTTGGATTCCACAGAAAACAATGAAGTGACACAGAACAATCCAGATTGGAACTGATGACCCAGTTAATCTGATAATTTTGTAATGTATTATTCTAAAATAATCCCAGAAAACTTTACCAGTGCAAATCTCATTGGCTCTCCACCTTTTTACCTGAGGATGATGGGTAACAAAAACACAAATGATCTTTTACTTCTGTCCAACCCCCACCCCCCTCAAACTCCAGAATAAGTAGATGTGTGGAATCGTGCAAGGTCCCGTACATGCACACTCTCAAAACTTGTTAATTTATGGTACCATCTCTTCGCAAACCTGCAAAGATCGGGGTGGAAGGCGGAATTTAAATCGAAGGATCTTCTGTCTCAAACTAGACTTTGTCAACTTTGAGGAGGGGGTATAGATTGCCAATTTATTATTATTCTTAGTAATGTTCTGTACTTCACTTTGTAAAATTAATGAAGTCTTAGAATACAAGATCTCACTATAGGAGTGTTTGCATTTTTTAACCTTTGTTGCAAAGTGAGGAGAGAGAACTGATTTTTTTTTTTTTTTTCCCCCCCGTGTAGTGTGTGAATGGAAATGGTTCAACTGGTGTACCCCCCCCCGCCACAAAAAAGTGTGAACTTCAGTCTGCATCTTCCAGTCTATTGCCCCACTGATGAATGTAAATAGGGCATACACAACAACGCCTGAGAGAGAGCTTTTGGAAGGTAACTTTTGGTCCCCAGGGCTGAATAATTGCTTCCGGCTGCAAGCAGTAGAAACAAATTCTGTCACCTTGCATCCATTCTAAATACGTTGCTGATATATCCCCTCCCCTGTTCCACCTCCACCCCAGTTTTAGAATGAATATGATAGATGCATTGGGTTTTAACACTCCGAGGATTCAGTCTGAGGAGTTATGGTCTCCTCCTTTGACCAATGCCATTCCAGTTCTTCACCAGAGTGTATTTTCTACTCAAATTAGTTGGACTGATTCATATGTCCATCAGTTTCTCTCTGGATTGCATTGGTCTATATACAAGGGGCAACTCTGGTGTAGTGAATGGAATGTGAGGCTAGGAGTCAGGATCCCTGGGTTCTATTCCTGGGTCAGCCACTGACTCATGTGGCCTTGGGCAAGTCACTTAACCACTCTGTGCCTCAGGTTCTTCAACTGTAAAATGGAGATAATGATACTTAAGCTCCTTTATAAAGCACCTAGAAGTCTACAGATGAAAAGTGCTATATAAATGTGAAGTATTATTATATTCCTATATTTTGGCACTTTCTAAGTGGCAAGATCAAACAGTGCATCCAGGTCTTCGTGCGTTTCTTCCCTTGTGCTGGAGTGCTAAGATCATAGCCTGCCTGGGAATAAAACAATTACACTTAAAGTATTTCACATGGGTGTTTTTGCTTTAAGTGAATTCAGGATGTAGAAGGTCTCAGGTGAATCCTGGGAGGACCGAGGTACTTCTTTGCACAGAATCTCCAAGGCACAGGATTTTCACTTGTATACTTCCCAAGGTTGATTTTTTTTCCAAGTGGGGTGGCCACAACATTTTCACCAGTCTTGCTATGGTTAACACATGCTTTGACTATTATTCTTGCTAACGGTTGAACCTCAAAGGGCTCAGTGGTTTGGAGAAGCATCCAGGAGTTTCAGATGCTTTGTAAAAATGAACAGTTTAGATCAAGCAATATCAGTGAGTCAAGCTGTTTTGGTGAAATTTAAAAATTTCACCTAGAAATATCCCAAGATGACTTGTTTGTTAAGGTTTTTGTTTCCAGTCTCATCAGATGTTCAGAAACAACAATAAAAATTACTGAACACTGTCAAATCTCAAAATCCTGATGAGGTTCAAACTACATCAGAGAGAACTCTGTGATAAACAGTGGTTTTTTTTCCAACTTAAAAAATGCCATCCAAAATGAGACAAATTTGCTCACAAGGGAGAGGAGGATACTCTGAGTACAATCTGAATCTCGAGTGCGGATTGGGGCATTATGGCAAGTTTACAGTTGGTGGCTCTGGCTAGGTGAGAAACCAACTCTGTCTGGGGACTGAATGAGTATTTCTTTGTTTTTTAAAGGGTTGGCCTAGACTTAACTAGGCCTGGATTGGATTTCATGTCACTTCCACACAAGGTGTAAAAAATTGAGCCCATATTAGCGCCGGAGAGAAAAACAAGCTAATTTCTAGCCCCAGTCCAACAGGACAGCTGTTTTTTAGAAAGACTTTTTGTCAGTGGGGAAGGAAGCAGTAGATACTGCTTCAAAATCTTCCAGGAACCTCGGTCTGTAAGGTTCCCAATCTATGGGTGTGTACCCACGTATGCTAATGTGTCAAGACTCTGGACACCCTCCTGTTGGTGGCACTGCACAGAGGTAGACTGTTAACTACTGCTTCCTATGTATGGGTGAAATTGGTCCCAGTGCAGAGGTGCAGCACAATGTCTACGCACCACTTAAGTCTTCTTAAAGCTCTATTTTGATGAGGTACGTAGGCCTTCTGCTGACTCTCTGTACAGGGCAAACTTCACTTTGCTTGCAAAGACCCTTCTTTCTTTTGCATGGACGGTTACAAAGCAAGAGCAGGATGTTGACTTTTTGAGCACTTTCTGGGTTAATCATGGTAGCTCTTCATATTAACAGGGCAGTATCTTGGGTCTCTTGGGATGACTGTCTCCAAGACCCTCTCACTGTCCTGACTTATGTAGTCCTAGAGGACTTAAGCGCAGAGATGACTGGCAGAATATGCCAGCTCACTTGGTCAGTCTTCTACGGGTTTGTTTCTTTTGCAGACACTTTGAGCAGAGAGCCCCCTGTTTTCCATGGCCTTCAACCATTAGAGACCTGAAGCTTCTGCCCTCCATCTCTTTCAGCTCTGTGAGCCGTATAGGACCCTGGAAAGGGAAATCCAACCAGTGAGCGTCATGGAAGCATCTTTGCTTTTTCAAACTATTAGTTAACCTTTACAGCTGCCTCCTCCCCGTCTGCTTGACCTTAGCTATTATTGTGGTTGATGTTTGGGGAAGGGGGAGGTGCTGGGCAAGAAGGGAGAAAATACTAGCTCCCTTCAACTATAGCAAATGTTGCCTGTGCTACAGCAAATGGCCTCTCCTTTCATTCTGGAAACTGCTTTCACAACCATCCGGCTTCGATGGCCTACATGGGAGGGGATCTCTTCACCTTGGCAACCTGGGATGGTTGAGCCATGCCAAAGGATGCCAACCGTTCTCCTGTTTTCACCCCGTTGAAAACACTTTGCCTTTTTCTTGGTCCGTTGCAAACACAGCTTTTTAATTAACATGGCAGAAAAATTCCTGGGCCAAATTCCCTTTTTGTAAACCTGTCCTAATAAGAAATTTTTGCTGTTTCATCAGTAAAATTGTGGCCATCCCCCATGGAAATAGCACCTATTTATTGGTTTTCCTGGAAATCCCAGGCAACAAAGTTTCTTGGGAACCGTGAGGCACCACCGACAGCAGGAATGTTTTTCATCTGGCTCTACAGAGCAGTCCTGCTTTGTCAAGAATGTAAATACTACAAGATCATAACATCAAATCCATAGATGTTTTTTTGCACCTTTTGCGAAGCTGGTTTTCCTGCTGTGTAGAATTTTTCTGTGTAAGAATGCTCCTCATCACAATGCTTCAGCTCCATTTCCACATAATCTCAGTTGTCATGTAAAAAAAATTTGGCAACTTTTTCTATTGCAGTTAGGTGTGGTGATTGAGGACATAGGCAGCAATATGTGGGGGATGGGAGTGCAGGTGCACAGCTACCATTTCTGCAAATCGACAGTGAAGTTGTACCGCAGATATATACAATGAGTGTCAGCCGTGTAAGTACAGAACCAACTGACTGAAGCAGGAAAAGTTAGATTATGACTTTAGTAGTTGTATTTAAATGTGACTATATCTTAGACTTCCTTTTAAAACTGAGGGAGGGAGGAGCCAAGCAGAACTTCCTCCTTTGCTTTATTTTGTTAAGCAAATGTATAATCTCCCATGATTGCACCTGAATGGCCTGATGTAACAGTTTTTTCTGCAAAGGGCTAGTTGTTCGGCTCTGAGAAAAGAGAAGAACGGACTAAACTGCTCTGTAAAAGTTGCGGGGGGTCGTCCTCCTGACCTCATCAGAGCGCAGGCATTGTATGGCATTCCAGCCAGCCCTGCAGATCTGTTTTGAAAAATTTAGGCCTAACTCTTTGAAACTCAAATTTGCATTGCAAATCTGTTCTTTGTTGAGGACATCACATCTTATGTTTATAAGCAAAATGTGCTGGTGTGAGGAGGGAGACTTAGTAAGTGGATTTGGGTGTTAATACGCTGCCCTCAGATGCAGAATTGAGCACCTTGTCTTTTACTCCCAGGTTTCTTGGATCATCTTTTCACTAATACAGCAAGCCCTGGTTATGGGAATCTGTGATAATTTTCCAGTATATGGAGCTTGCTACCTGAACAGCAACTGGAATACCTCCTTGGTCACTTACTTCCATTCTCCTGTTGTGAGTTTTGGAGGCAGTTTTCAGTATGTTGAAGGCGCTATGTCTGTTTGTGATGTCTCGGTTTATCTCCGTGGCACTGGACTGTGATTCAGACATACTTTCAGGGAGAATTGGAGTTAATGATCCTGTTTCTAGTTAGGTGTGGAGGAAAAGCAGAGTCAGACATGCATGCAGATCACAGGAAGTTGTGTTGTGATAGCTACTGAACTGCATATGTAATGTAGGCTTGGTAAGTGAAGTTATGCCTTATGAAATGGAACTGAAAGGCCTGGTTTGAGCATAGTACTGGGAGTCAGGATTTCTATTCCCATCACTGCCACTTGCCCAATGCCACAGAGAGCCAGCAAGTCACTTCACCTCACTGCTTCAGTTTCTCCAACTGTAAAATGGGGACAATAATATTTTACCTACCTCACAGGACTGTCGTGAGGATTCATTAGTTACTATTAGTAAAGTCCTTTGAGAATAAGATGGACTAAAAATGCATATTTGATGAGACTATTGTGATGTACATTTGATGGGGCTGGCCAGGGAAGGCTGAAGGACAGAGCTCACCAGTACCACTGCTAAGTCTGCCAGAGAGTCATTCTCTCCTCCTCTTGTTCCAGCCCCTATCGGCTTGGCAGAGAGCCTGAACTGTAATACCAAATTCATTACAGAGATGGAACAGGATTTTTCCAACTTAGTACAACGTATCAAGAAGGTGCAAGATTGTCTGGGCAATAAGCAAAAATCATGGCATTTGTTCAGGTACATTCTTGAAGAAATTGGATTTCAGAGGCCCTAAATGGTGAGATTCTGGTCCCCAATTCACAGGTGTAAATTTGGAGTCCCTCCATTAACTTCAGTAAACTATATAACTATAAAAAGAAATTTATCTTAAATGTACATTTGGGAAACTGTCCCTGTATATTGAGGTCTAATGACAGTCTCATAAAAGCAGAAGCTTGATTTTAATAAATAGTTTCAGAGAGTTAATTGATGGCTATCTAATGAATATGTAATGCACAGCTTAATGTATTATCTGAGCTGTGCTGAGCTGCACCACTGTAGCGGCTGTGGTGTTGGTGTGAGGGATTAGTAAGCACACCTACATGGGGATTTGGCATCTCCTAAAGTGGTTTACTGCATTCCCCTCACTGAATATATGTGGGTACATCCATCTCTCTAAGTCCGCTGCAGTCATTGCTGTTACCCCAGGGGTACATATGGCCGGTTCTCCAGACTCGGATGTGTTTTATGCCCGGTAACTTTGCTTTCCTTCTGAACTTGCTCTTTGAGACACAAACCATTTTTGTAATTGCTACTTATTGTTGGGAAAGGAGGAGAGAGAAGTCCCTACCCACCCCAAGGCCTTTAGGGGTCAGAGAGATTAAGGAGGCGAGTGGATGGAGAGAGAACATGGACATGGTTAGTTTTCTCTAGCACGTTTGAGTCTCATGCTGCTGCTGTTTTAGAGTTGCCACCTGGACAGCATCAGCCTGAGTGGATTGGTTGGGGTTTTAGAAAACTAATATTTGTTACAATTGTTAGAATTTGTATTTCTTCAACTTTTTTGTCCTATGTCCCCATGAGGTAGCTGAGATCCCCCTGGATCATCCTTGCTGGCTGTCCTGACATTCAGGGACCGAACCTCCAGTGGAAGGGCTTAGTCTTCAATAACCATGAGGAGAGGAGTCCCTCCAAAATAAGTTTTTTCAGACATTGCTATGTGAGCTGGGTCTGTTTATTGGTGGCAGTTTCTTTTGTTTTTCCATTTGCCCTTCCATTTGGGTGGTGGAAGCTTTCAATGAGCAAGTTGGGGGGTGGGTGGGAGCCAGGCCGATGAGCCCAATTTAGGATGATTACATTCGGAATTAATTTTTTTCCTGGCGATCACTAGTGCAGAAATCCAACACTTCTGGACTGTCAGGCCAGAAAGGAGAGGCAAAAACTAGTAAAACTTCCTGGCTCATTTAACAGATGCTGTTTGTAGCAGCTTGGGTGGCTCCCTCTGATCTGCCCTCTTTATCTAAATGGTGAGGGTTCATGAGCACTACTTTGATTTGGCAGCTGCTGTTGGTGCAGTGGATTTTAATGCTCAGTGTTAGCTGCTGGGAAACGTAACTAACCCCAGCCCGAGTCAACAGCTGTCCATTGCTTTTGGCTAGGAGTCATCAGCAAAAGGAGGCAGTATCACCCTCTGCCAGTACACCGCACACGTGGATGCACGTAGGTGACTTGTCCCCTTTCGTTTTAGTGGTAGGCAAGAACCAAATCCTTGGATCCAAACACATCTGAACTTCGAGAAGTTCGGATCCAAGTCCAAACGTGATGGCTCAGGCCTGTCTGTATTGGGATTTGGAGGCTGTAGAAGTACTTTCCCAGTGAGGCTGGACCAATCAACTCCAACTTCCTCTATTTCCTCACTTCTTGTGAACCTCTTGGGGTTCACCAGTCACTCCAGCCCAGAGCTGACAGTTGCTCCTTGTATAGAAAGGAACATTTCTGAAGAACTGAAAAAGAGATGTACATAAGCGCTGTATAAATAGGTAGAGAAACGTAGGAGAAGAGGTAGATGTAGATGCACAGGATTCTGATATATTCGCATGTAAAGGGGACGCTGAGGGTGATGGAGAGGATGTTAGATGTTTTGTATGGCGGGAGGTTGGGAATAAGGAGAGGGAGGAAAGGGGAGAGAAGCAATAAGACTCTGGGCAGGGGATAGGAACAGACAAGGCATGGAGAGCCCCTCCCAGCTACTCCATGTTACAAGGGCCTGACATTCATTTTATTCCTCTCTCCCCAAATCAGGACAGGCTCTTCTTCTTTCTCTAGCCATTGCAAATAATTTAAATCACTGAATCATGGAACGAAGATGGCAGCAATGGGCTACACTGAAGCTAGCTGGCCCAAGGAGCGGGGCGAGGAGCTGCTTGAAAAAGGCATTTAGCCCAGGCCCCATCTGGCCTGAGAAGGAACTGAGGCTAAGCAGCCACTCGTACTGGAGCTAAAAGTCATTGGGCCCCGGGCCCCATGAGGCACCTTTCTACTGAGTCCACAGAGACCTACACCTTCACTTGCTGTTTTGGGTCTTTGCCTTGCATATAGTCTCAGGCAGGGAGAGAGGGCCATTGAACAGTGAGACGGGGAGTGAGCAGGGCAAGTCGGTGGGTGCTCAGCCAGAGTCTTTGTTTCCTCACAGACGTCTGATAGTTTTGAGGTGCATTAAGTGATCCCAGCAGGACAGAGTCCCAGGGATGCTGGGCTGAGAGGGTTCTCACTTGTTTGCTACCTCACATCTGAACTGAGGGCAATTCGGAGTATGGAACACTCACAGCATTTACTGTGCAATCCTCAGAGACTTCATTACTAGGTCTCCGCGTGACCAGGAACAGTATGTGCCAGGAACTGATTACTTGTACCACCCGTCTCTCCATGTGGCTGTGCTGGAAAGTGGACTGTCCGTGCAGTTTCTCACTTGGCAATACAAAAAGGCAGCTTATTTCAGTTTCTGCTCTTAACACAGGAGTTGGGGTGGGTTTGCTTCCTGTAGGCTGGCAAGGGCTAACTCTTCCAGCAGGGCTGTGAGCTGCCACTGGTGCCCAAGCCAATGCCCCAGGAGGCCTCGGGATATCGTTGAAAGCAGCCTGTCCTGCTTTGTGATCCATGCATGCACGTGTGCAGATGCACATGTTGCACACTCTCAGGATCTGTGTGTGCGACATGAAAACAGATGCGTGTCTGTATTGCTAACCCCAGTGTGTGCACGAGCGGGGGTGATGTTTGTGGTGTTAAACAGATATACTTAAAATACAAGGAGAATCGAGAATATCTTGCTGCCAGCTGCATATTAAGATCTGAGTGTGCTCCCTGTGATGTGCATTGAAGTCATTTGTCAGGAATTGTGTTGCGTTGGGGAAAGGGTAATGAATAATAGTTCGGTGGTTCACTGTTTTGATGTCCATTTAAGGGAGAACAAAAGTTGAATTCTGATCTCACTCTGCGTTAACACTAGTGTTTATTCCATTGACTTGACTGGAGTTACTCTAGGCTTACACTAGTCTGTGTGAGAACAGGTTTCCAGGGGTTCAGTAACCAGGTGCAACTCCCATTGACTTCAGTGAGCTTACACTTGCCTATACCAGGTCTGTTTCCCCATGTCTCTGCTTACGTGGTCTCCTGATCATGTTACATCTTTGGGTAGAGGGCCTGTGTCTGATCATCTCTCAAACTGGACTGCCAAAATTGCTGGGCACAGGAAGTGCTGTAGACAGGAAGCATGTAGACGCATGGGAAGGATCAGGAAAGGCATGTATATAAAAATCCTCTCTACAACAAATGCTTTGCTATGTAGTATTTAATGGCACCTCATTTGTTCTGACTTTTTTTAGCATTTTTAAAAACACACATTCAAGTCCTCTAATATAAAATCCAGATTGATTTTACTCTCTGGTCGCTTATGAGAAGTGAAACTGCTCTTTTCAGAAACTTGCTTCCGAGGAGACAGATGATTTGAGAAGTGTAGCATTTTCCATGCCAGATTGCACCAATGCTCAATTGAAACTAATTCCTTCCCATAGTGACTTATGCCAGAAACTTCAGGGAAAGATGAAACCCATATAAAATACCCTGTCATGCAGGGTTCTTATTTGGGGTAGGGGCAGCGGAGGGAGTTTGTGTGGTTTTAGAGTCTCAGATGCTGAGCACAAGACTTCCACAGCTAACATTACTCAAGACCATCACTTGCAAGCTGTGGTGTTATATTTGAGAAACTTGTCCTTGCTGTAACATTTGTGACATTGCAGCAAAATGCCGAACTGGTGCAACGCACCGTGCCAGAGTGATGTGATGCTATCACAACATGGTGGTGGTGTATTTCTGCAAGTTTTCGAATGGCCTGTCACCTTAGCTTGTGGACTTGTTCACCCCTTACATCTCCAAAAAGGCAGCAGTAAGTGTCATGCTCACTGGTCTATCCAAAAGTAGCGTACACTGTATCTGTAAAGGAGGCAGCATTAATTGCTTCATGAAAAGTGAAGTGTGTGTGTGTGTGTGTGTGTGTGTAAACTAGAGATTTGCAAGTTTTTTTGCATAAAAAAATTAGCTAAATTCTGTTCTCGCTTAAACCTTTATAACTTCAGAAGACCTCAGCTGACTTCATTACTGCAAATTTACACCTGCATAATCTAGAGCAGAGTTTAGAACTGTGTATGTGTGCTCTCCAAGACTCTTGAAGAGCAGTTTATTTTAAAGGGACACTATCAACTTCAAAATCACATTGTCATCTGGAAATGTTGTACTTACTATTGCTATAGGTCACCATGAAGGTGATGAGTAACTGAAGTGATTTGTCAGCACTTCGTGTGCAGTCGGTTTCACTGTTTTGTGGGTGGTCAGTTGTCACATGCAGGGTTTTGGAGGGAATTCATTGCGCATGTTTTTCTCGGGGCTCTGCATGAGGGTGAATGCATGGTGAAGCAGAGGGGGGGTGGTCTTAACAGGAAGACTGGGAATCAGGATTGAGTTCCCATCTCCACTGTTGACTTGCTTTTTATTATCTTGTGAGTCACTTCCCTGTTCTGTGCCTCTATTAACCATCTCTCAGACGGGTATGGTGCCTCACAGGGAAGGTTGTGAAGTTAAATTCACTAATGTTTCAGAAGTGCTGTTAGTAAATACAATGCATTAAAGACTCATTACAGCTGAGAAAGCAGTGATGGCCTTGGTGTGTAAGGCAGTGTGCCCTCAAACTAAACTGTGGTTCGGCAAGATTTACACATGCGAGAGATTTGTGTAAATTGGAGAGTTAAATTTAATTTGCACTAGCGGATACTCACTCACTCACTCACTCTATTTCACTTTTGTGGTAGGAAAACAGATCCCTATATGGAATTATTAGTGTCCAGGGGATGCTCATAAAGCCTTATCCTGCTTTCCGAGAAAGGGCTTGAGGCAGTTAGATTTGGATGAGAGATGGGGAAGCTAGGAAGTGAGTTCAGTTTTTCCTTGCCCTCTCTGCAGGATACATTCCATGTGGAGAACATTCTCCGTCAGTTTGTTCTTCTGTTCTTATCAGTGATCCTTTCGGAGATGGATTTTTTCCCCCTCTTGTATTTTAACCGAGTAGACTTCTCAATGCCTGAGTCTCTGTGCCTCATCTTTTGTATGGCAATACGTATCTCACCCGGTTTTGCTTGGTAACCTCAGGACACGTGCAATTGAGAGGTCATCCCCAACCCAAATCCTAAGGGCTCTGGGGGTTTGATAAATGCATGGCTTAGGACTTTAAGTAGGGAGAAGGAGGGGGGAGAAGGATGTGGGTTGGTCTGAGTCTTGGGGATTCAGATGTTGCAAGCATGCTTTTTGGTGGTAAGTTTAAAAAAAAAAAAAAAAGAGTTGGAGCTGAAATCTGCCTTTCCAGTGCCACCATGCAACACAATTTATCCCGGGTATAAACAAGAGGAGGAGAGTTTGGCCCAAGATTTTGAGTGACCAAAACCAAGGTCTCTCTCACAAAGCAGGAGGGCTTCTTTTCCATTCCTTTTGAGGTCACAGGATAAAACTCCCTTGAGAAGTAAACAGACCTGTAGGGGCTATACATCTCCCTTCGAGAAGTTGATCCTGGGGCCTGAAACTGCAAGTATGTCCCCTGTTGTTTCTGAAACACCAGGCAACAATTAAACCAGCTTGACAGGTCAGTGTCTGTATGACCCCATAAATATGTGATCTTTATGTATTGAAAACAGCATTGTGTATATACAACTATATAAATATATATTTACTTTCTATTTTAAAGGGAAACAAATAAAAAGTATTTAAAAGAAAGTACTTTATTAATATGCATCCAAAATGTCCAGGAGGCTAGAGAGGAGAGCTGTCGGAGGTGGAGAGAATCGAACAGCAGGAGCAGAGCTAGTATTTTTGAATTGTGTTGCATTTAGAGTTCTCCACTTCTTCATCCATATATAAATATAGACAAATATATAGTAAATCACATAGTTTGCTTTATTTTTGTACCTTATGCTTAGCTCCATTTTGAGCAATACAGTATCTTAGGTGATTGTGGGCTTTGTGATACAACAGATCTTCTGCGTTGTCCAAACAAAATGTCCCAGCTGAAGATGTCCTCTGGATCAGGTGGGTCCATTAGGAATTCATGTGATCTTTTACCCTGGCTGGAAGCATGGGGTATTTGGCAACACAGCTTGTTTGGATTGCTTACTGTATGAGCCTCAAATCTATCCGCTCCACATTAGTCATTGTGATTCGTGCCTGTGGTGCAGCGTATCTGTTCTGTGAAGTGCATTTAAGTTGTCGCTTATGTATACTATCTCTTTGGAGTAAAAAGAAAAATAACTGGGGGGAGCGGGTAGTGAATGGAAAGTGGGGAAGGGGAGTGTTTAAAAAAATTAACTGAAGGGGGAAGAATGGCTGATGTAGAGTCACCAGACCACTATAAGCTGGGTGTGCAGACCTTGCGGAGTATTATGGCATTCGTTTTTATCATGTGCGTCTTCTGAACGGAGATGCAGGCTTGTGGATGCCTATTCTAGGACTCGTCTTGTGCGTGGAAAGGAAATCTGCTGCTACTGTGAATTAGGACTGACTGCAATGAGGAGACGGTGCCTGTAGCTGTAGTTCTGCTTTAGGCAGTGTTTGAAGTTTGTTTTTCAGAGAAGGGAATTTGTACTTTATTTTTAAAGCCGTTTATTGGAAAACAAATGAGCCTTTTTGTTTTAGATTAAGAGATCCAAGTCCTTAACACCTCCTGCAATTACCATCAGAGTGGGATGGCTCTGTTTTCACCGCCAAGCCAGGCAGCCTCTGCATTGGATGAGCTGGATCTGGAATGATCTGAGAGAGAGGTTGGATTTGGTAATGTCAAAGATGATACTGTTCTGCAGCTGTGTTCTGGGCCCCTCCTGAGTTTCTCCAGATGTAGTAGGTCCTAGAAGGGGCACGCCATTACCTCATTATGGTTTCCATTGGTTACCAAGCCTTGTAGGCCCTTTGTCTTTTAAGAACGTTGGTTGCCTTTACAAAACCTGCAGAGAGCTCAGCATCTTATAACAGGATGGATTGGGGCTGAGGGCAGCTGTAGCTGACAAAGAGATTTTGTTCAGCATATTGGAATGGAGCAGCTCTCAGCAGCTGTGGACTTTTTCCACTGGAGGCCTCCAGTTTTCAGGGGATCCTTGGTGGAAGTAAGGCTTTAAATGGATTTAATTTTTGTAAGCTTGGGAAGGCCATGGAGGGTTCTGATGTTTGCAGAGAGTCCCTCATGTGGCCTCTAGACAGGCTCAGTTGGGGGCATGTTGTCTGTAGGTTTCACCCATGTAATTCAGTTGCCAACTGTAGCAGGGCATCATCTATGTAGATACTTGTATACCTGTTCTAAAAGGATTGTACACTTGGAAGCCTCAGTGGGTGTCCTCTGGAACTGTGTTTTCCTGTCCCTCTCACCAGGCTGGCCAAAGCCAAGGTATCCTGCCTGTGGTACAAGCAGAGTTTTAGAGGTGTAGTTTCAGCTCACCACAATTCCTCTTGGCCTGCAGGGTGAATTCCATGAAATAACACGCAATTCCTGAACGAGAACAAAACTTCACTTCCTTCCTGCTGGAGTTTTAAAGGGGCAAGACTGATAACTGCATTGCAGGTGCAATGGAGCCTACTACTGAAGTTGTCTTCAATTTTTCTTCAAAGCAATATTGAACCAAACACACACGAACATAACTCAGAATCTGGGCATGAGAGAGAGGGCGGGTCAAGCCTGAAGGTAATTTCTGAATGACGTGAAATACACTCTCTTTTTAAACTTAAGGTAAGGATCCCCACTCTGGGTTTCCACTGCAAGTTCCTGTTGCTGCCGCCCCACCCCCGTGGCATACACATAGATTGCACAGGCAGAGAAGAGCAGAAGATGGTACTGAAATCTGCAGTGTAGTTCAGAAAGAAGTTTTCACAATTCTGAGGGATTATCTGTTTGACAGGTGAGCCAAACAAACGGTGGTTCCGTTGAGGCTAGCAGCAACACACCTGTGGTCTTCTCTAAGACCAGGGATTGGCTCAAGACCTTGAGAAATGTGGGGCCTGCCTGCAGGAATGAGCAGAAGGAAGTCCTGAGTTCTAATCCTGACTCTGACACTAGTTTCCCAGAGTGCCTTTGGGCTTGTACAGTGGGAACCAACCTTGCCTGCTTACCTTGTAAGATTGAGAATTAATGAGTTAATGTTTGTGCAGAGCTCTGAAGCTGGAATCTTGGCCTTGAGTAAGTTCCAAGTATTATTATTGTGGACTTGAGGCTTCCAGCTTTTGGCTTACTCTACCTCTTATTCTCTTCCTCTCTGGGCATCTGACTCTGCACCACTGGAGTCAGTGGGAGCAGGAGCCAGCCCTAAATGAATGAGAAAGCATTTGCTACTGTTTCCATTATGCTCGGAGGTCGGTGGCTTGGTGAGAACCCCCAGCAGGTCCAGTATGCATTTTCTTTGGAATTGTTGTCTAACTTTGACAAAGGGAGGCTGAGCTGGTGGCCAGATACTGGGCAAAAGGGCCTTGCCCTTCACATAGAAAAAGCAAAAGTGTATCTCAGAGATGCGGTAGTATGAACAGGATTTCTGGGTGTACCTAGCATGGGCTCCGGTTGTGCTCCTCCCATCGTCGGCACTGTATCCTGACTCTCTCTCTCACTGAAAGCTGTTCTGACTCCCTTTGATGTGGCCACGGAATCCCCACAGCTGAGTCCATGTAGAACTGTAAATGTTTGGTCTCTTTCTATTGGAGTTTGGTCAAAGTGTTTTTTCTTTGTGGGTGACTTTCTCTGCACTCTGCAGAGAAACCAGGCCAGCCATCAGTTCACAAGCATGATCTAAAACCTGAAAGAGGCCATGAAAACTCCCATCCTCTTGCCTCTCTCAGGCTGGGTCTCTTCACAGAAATTCCTTTGCCAGTGGGACAGGCGAGTTGCCTAGGGCAGTGGAATTATTCTGTACTTTTTGTGACGTTGACCGTGGGCCTATGAGGGGCATGCAAGCTCCGGATGTCACACTGATCTGTGCTCCTGCAGGCTAGGAGCCGGTTCTGCCCACACTGCTTCAGTTACTTGTCATGAGGTATTCTGGGCTCCAGCTTTGAGAGCCCAGCCAGCAATAGTTTGGCTGACCTGAAAAGCAATGGATTGTGGTTAAACGCACAACTTGTGTCCTCCCTGTCCCCAAATCATGCTTGGCTTCAGAGGAACAGCCACTGGTGGTGGGGCAGGGAGAGATGCATTCTTGAGGGAAACATAATCACCCTTCTCCGTACTGAAAACTCCTAGCAGTCTTTTCTTTTACATATGGCTTCCCAGCTAGGGGAATGGAAAGATGAGGAAAGAGCAACAGTGTAAAAAACTGCAAAATAGACCTCACATCTTTTCCATCCCCTTCTTTACCCCAAAGGGGCTGTACATCAAGTAAATAGGTAACCGGGCAAGGAGTAAGAAATGCACTGGAGGTGGCCTAAGGGCAATCTCCATATAGACCAGGCTCCAGTCCTTTTCTCAAGATCTTATCTTGGAAAATCTCTTTAGTCCCCAAGAAGGCACTGCAGTGTAGTGTGGCAGTATCGTGAACCAGCCCAGTAAGCTCTACTGCATTGCTATCACCAACTCTTCCAAAACGAGCCCCGCGCACCAAGCTCTGTACCAGGGTGACCCCAGCCAGCGAAAGCATGAATGTAACCCGTTCAGGTGGGATAGCAACACTGGGAGCTCAAGCCCTTTGAAACGGTGCAATTTTTTGATCTTTTATTCTTTTTTATACAAGGAGTTGTTCCAATTACAAGCCAAGATTTCTTCAGCACCAATGGCTAAGAGACAAAGAAAAGCATGTTAGATGGCACCGCTAGGTTGCATAGATTATGTGAAGGACTCAACAGTAAGAAGGACAAGGACTTTCCCAGTCACCTTGTTCTCTAGTATTAGCACGCACTTTGAGCTTGGGACACTTAAATTGTGGTGGTGTTTGTTGGCGGCAGGGGTATTAGCAGCTTTCTTGTTTCCTCCATTCCCCTCTACCCCAGAAATCACTTACAGAAAAAAAGAGAAGAAAAATGGAGAAAAGACGTTTACAAAGCACACTTTCTACAGTCGTAATATTGACCCTCTTGATGCCAAATGCAAACCAACGACGCCTCGTTTCCAACCTGATGCTCTAGGGTTTAGAGAGTAATCTCGGAGACGAACATTTGTCTGCGTACTTGTTTACACACCAGCCCCAGTGTCCATCCATCCACCTGTCGTACCCGCTTTGAATATTGCGCATGCTTTTGTCGTCGTTCTTGCAGGATGAAGCGTTTAGGGGATTTGCTTTAAATGGATGTTTGGGGAACTTGAGGATTTTTTTTTTTTTTTTTTTTTAAACCTTAAAAGGACAAATAAGAGGGAGGGGGAGCGAACACAGTTAGTCAAAAAGGCATTTCAGTAAGGCCCCCGCTTCTGGCGCCCACAGTGTGCCTACGTGTAAGCCCCTTATAGGATCAGAAGTAAGGGAGGGTGAGTTTACAGCTTTTTCTGAGCACTCCTTTGCCTTCCATCTACCATGTGGCTTCTCGTTTGGAGTGCTTCATCCATCCTCCTACCCAGATGCACTTAAAGGGCCAACCTTACTTTTCACGTCCCACTCCTGCGACTGCCCAGTGTTTTTTCACAAAGGCCAGTGCAAAACATGAGGGCTGCTGACTGCAGAATGGATCTGGACGGGCTAATAACCTTGGGGACGCCTTTTTCTCCTTCACTTTGTTTCCTCTATAGGCTTCACATACACGTCCTCCCTTCTCCCCCATTGTCAATAACTACATCGGCTTCTTTCTAGAACGATCTTGCTCTGGGGCAGGGATGGAGTGCCCAGCACTCTTAGTCTCAAAATTTAAAAAAAGACAGCTTAAGACTTTCTGTACAACTGTGGACTTTCTGTTTTGGATTTCTCTTGTGGGAAAGCCGTACAGAATTTTAATAACAAATGATCACCTTCCTATTGGTCTCTTGAGTCATCCTATGGAGTTTTAATAGAAAATTATATCCCTATAGAATTCTGTAGGATAGTTTGAAACTCCTATGTTAAGCTTATCATTTTCTATTCAGTGGATACGTTTTTTAGAGTCTGTGGAACCCTGTTAAATTTCCATAGACCCCTATTGGTTTAATTCCCCGTTAAACCGGTGGGATTTTCTTCAGAACGCCAAGTGATCTTCTGGTGTGTAGGGTCTTCTATTTCCTTTTTTAAAAAAACAAAACACTTGCCTATCATTAAAAATGACTTTAACCCTTGAAGAAACCATTCAACCTCGTTTCCATTTCTTGAATGTCGAGTATTACAATGTATAACACACATTAGGGTGCTCTTTGGTGCTGTTTAAATGGTAGCCAGTGGAACTGACTTTTTTAATAATAGTAATAAAAGAAACACTAGTCCCACTGGTTCCTTAATGTTCATTGTTGTGGTTTTCTTTCTTTTCTTAATAACAGTTAGTGATCTGAACTGTGATATTGGTTACTGACATGTGCACGTCAAACTCTTAGTCGCTCTGTCTGTATAATGACAGTGCCGGCGGCTACTGCAAGTTGGGGTGGCTGTGTAATCGTTTAACAATAGTTTGACTGTTTTCATTGTGTTTTTTAAATTGCACAGATGCACACAGCAAAAATATTCAACCTGAGCCCGAATGGCAACTAGAGGGTTAATTTTTAACTTCAGGTATGTTATTCAAAAGAATAAAATTAAAAAAAAAAAAAAAAGAGAGAGAAACAGAACACTATTTTTTCAGTAAGCTTTTTTTTCTGTAAATGATTTAGAAATAAATCCAAGACATGATGGTGCTGTACCAAAGCCTTATACAAAACTTAATTCTGCGCTCTATATAATCTCTCTCTAGCTGTATTGATGCTCTCAGCCTCTGTTTTTGTGAAGGTCTGTGAAATACCAGCAGGGGGCAGTAAGGACTGGGACGTGGTCCTGGAAGTTTAGCTAGCGATGATGCTTTTGTCACTTGGGAGCCCAGGGCAGGAGCCTTCATTTCTGCTGGGGGAGGACATTGGTTAAATTTTGTTCAGTTCCTGACTTTGTAATGAGGGGAGGAAACAGAGATGCTCTCCCCAACTGGGTGCTAATCTTTTCTTGGCAGACAAATGTAACCTCCTGGGGGATAAGGACAACTCCTCTCCCCTCCCTGACTGCCTCCCGGGAAGCTGACTACGCAGAGAACCCCCAGGAAGCTGAGTGTTTCCCTTTGAGTCTTTGGGGCCCACTTCATTTCCCTCTCTCTGATGCACCGTGCTTTTGACATCAGTGGATATGCCAATGTGTTACGGAGAAGGGAATTTCCCACTAGTGGGAATGCAACCCGCCAGTACTGAGAAATCTTCCAACTCAGCCATTCTGGCACTATACCTCATTTGGCCAAAGCAGACACAGACCTTCCCTGGTTCTCTGTCAGTATCTAGCACCTCCCCCCCCGCCAACACTTTCTTTCCCTATCCCAAATGAAGAGCTAACCTGCTTGGCATTCACTGGAGGCAGCTCCTAGCTGCTTCTAGTTTTGTGGCTCTAAGCAATAAACTCACTCTGTCTGCCAAGGATGTTGGGCCCCTTAGGCACCTGGACTACTGCCAATTTAAAAACATAGTCTAATAAACATTGGAGGAGAATTAATTTGAAGCCCTGCCTTAATGTGACTGGCTTGTCCCCAGACCTTCACTTGCTGGTATTTTAAGGCCTGCTGAGTACTAAACGACTCATCACCAGTAACATTGCATGTCCATAGATTGGTTGTGTTTTTTTTTAAATATACCCAGTTAAGAAATTATGGCAGTGTTGGAATGTTAATTGAAACTAGCCATTCTGTAGGAGAATGATGGGTTTTGGAATTGATCAAGTTTAACATTTAATTGCTCCTCATGTAACATTACGTTGCTTCAGAAATGTTTTGTATTTTGATATAAATAAATATTTGCTTAAAAAATGGTAGCATGAGGCCTTTGTTCATCTTTAGTTTCTTGGTGTTTTGGTTATAACTCCCAGCTCTGGGGTCATGTGCTCTTGTGAAATCCCTTCAGCTCTCTAGTGACATCTCTTCAGTCAGTGTTCCAGCTGATGAGACTTTGGGAAGATTCATCACTGTCCTGTTGGTAATGTTGAGTGAAACTTCCCTGGTTCATGTGTTGTTGCTACCATTGGGGTGAGCGACTGGAGAATTCTGATTTGGGAACATCTTACAGTCACGTTACCCTCATGCAGCAAAAGTGTAAATGATGACAGGGCTCAAGAGAAGAAACTGAACTGAAGTTCTGGGCCCGCCTAGAAAGCGCTGTCCGCTCCAGCTACCTCTCCGCAGCCTTAAAGAGAGAAGGTTCCTGGTGTCCCCAGTGTTCACATAGCTGGGACACTGCTGGCTATTACCGAGTGCTGCCAGATCAGTCATGGCAGAAGTCTGACCTTTCAGAGGAGCCCTGGGAAGTCTATGGGAATAGACACTCGGAACTGAACTAAACCATTGGCTCCAACCTTCCTTTTCTTGGAATCCCCCTTTTGATAGACTGGTGGTCATCTCCTCAGGTTATGCCCTGGCACAGTTACTGTGTCCCCATGTTTTGTTTTGTTTTGTTTTTTTTGCCATCAACCACACAATCGTTAGCTCTAATGAGTTAATGGCAGCTTGACACCTAACTTCCAACTATGCCGCTAAAAGCAGAGGGTTTTATATTTTGTTCTTGCTTCAAATATGAGCAACATTTTGAAAACCCCAACATTTTGAGCAGAGTTGAGCAATTTTTCCTGTACAAGTACTTCTCCATCTAGGCATGTCAGAAAAGGGCTTGTGTGGTGTTTTACTGTGCACAGAGTGTAGGGAGCAAGGCCCTGTACCAAAAAGCAATTTAGCAGCTTTCAACCTGGAAGATCCCTAAGTTCTTTCCAAAACCTGTACTGGAACCACTTTGCCCATTGCTAAAATGCAGACACCTCTAGTGTGGGATACGACAGCTGTTTTCACAGCGACGTGACACAGAATGTGAAGATATCCATAAAAGCTGCTGCAAGGATTTACGGGGGTAGACGGCAATACCTAACAATATCTAGCTAGCTAGAAACTGGCATGTCCTCAGGGGAATGGGGTTAATACCTCATCTTTTGTGAACAATACCATGGGATCTTTACTGCCCAGTGCCTCCGTTTTATGGATCTTGTGGAAAAGATGGCACCTCCAGTAGCACAGTGCCTCTGAGCAACATGCTGGGGTGTTGGCTCGATGATGAGCCACTGGAAAGGAGATCACCACACCTTCCTGCAGCACCTGGGGGTTCCTTGTTACCCTCCACTAGGAGTAAAATATCTTCCAATAAACACACTTGCCTCAAAAACATTGGGTGGCCCCAGGGCTCTGGCCTGGGATTTGTAAGACTCGAGTTCAATTCCCAGCTCCACAGTGTACACCATGTGTGACCCCGGGCAATCACATAGTGCCTCAGTTTCCGCATCTGTAAAATGGGGAGAGCACTTCCCTCCTTGACGAGGGCTGGGAGGGTAGAGCCCGGGGGCTGAGAGGAGTTAGGTGACCTAATGCCACTGACATATTAGGAACCTAACGACTCCCTTAGGTGCTTTTAAAAACCGGCACAGTGCTCCAGCACCCCTGGTGAGGAGAACCTACATACCACAGAGAGGAGGAGCCCAGTAACATCCAAGGAAGGGCTAGAGGCTTCAGAAGGGGAAAACAGAAGCCTCCGCCTTGCCTCTTTTCTGAGTTGGGGGAACAGCACAGGGAGGCACTCAGCTGCTGCTGCCACCTACCATTGTTACAACATCAGCAGTTGCTGTGCCACGGAGCCTGGTGATGCAACAATGCTGCCCCCTCAGCCAGGAGTCTTACTGTACAGGCCAGTTCCTGCGGAAGAGGGGAACTGAGGCTGAGGGAGGACTCGCCGCCCAGGGGAGAGGATCCCCCTAGGATGATTATTTCCACGTGGGGCGTGTACATCTTGATGTGTAAATCCATTGGCCGTCGGTTCCCACCCAGCAGGGCTCCGGTAGGGGGGCGATGGGGTTATTCTCTGCCTTAGCTGTGAGCTCCCCATCACGGGGGGATACACAGGGTTCATGCCAGCCTCACCCTGTCTGATTCCTTGCAGGACATTAAAGTCGTGGAGACAGAGATGCTGTCCGTGCTAGAGCACTGGCTGAGGAAGGTGAGGATGAGAGCCAGAGAGTAACAACATGCCCGAGTTAGAGTGAGATCCTAGCCAATAAGATGCCAGCAAGGACGGTAACCAGGAAGTGGGGTACTGTATTAGCACCCAGATGGCAAAGGGGGGCACTAATCCCTGATTAAATCAATTCAGTGCCTGGACACTGAATCAGGGAGGGTTTTAATACTTAGGTACCTTGCTAAGCCTAGAGGTGGGCTGGGGGGCAGGATCAGATTCTGGATCTGATGCATCAATACATTGCTACTAAGTAGGGGGACCCTGAATTTTAATGCTTGGTTACCTGGATGCTAACTAGGAGGGAACCACGTTGAATGCCCAGTTGTCTGCATGGGTACAGAGCAAGTACTTGGATGGATACTTGAATGATAACCAGGACGGAGGGGAGAAATGTGGTTTTCATGCCCATCTGACTCAACGGGGTTGTAACCACCCTTGTTATGAAAAAGAAAACCTTGGTGAGGAGACTGTCCCCCAGCACAGTGGAAAGGCTTGCATTTTTGATCCTCAGCTGTGAAATGGTATTCTGGGGACTTCGGTTCAACCCTGCTTGGAGGGTACTTTGAAGCCAGAGGCTCTGAAATCGTTACTTTGCCTAAACAGACACTAATGTGGATCTTCATATTTGATACATGTCCAGCTAGGAGACGACTTTCTAGCCTTCTAAGAGGACTGGTTTGGCAGGTTCCACTTTTCCACCCTTCTGTGTTCTGAAGATGAGATGGTACCTGCCAGGAAGCAAGGGGCCCAAGTGTTTTCCCTACATGGATAATGGCTTTGTTATTAGCCCTCAGTTATCAAGTATAAAGTAACCCCCCAAGTGCAAAGAGCCATTGAGGTCTGATACCTGCACAGTTCATGCTAGTCACTGCTCTCCCTCAGGAGTTGCAGGCAAGGAAAGATATTGTTGTTTTGCTTCCCTTTCAGATTGAAGAAGAAGCTTCCAAGATCTTTAAGCAGAAAGTGGAAAACAAGGCAGAAACCAAAGCAATCCTTTCTGCTGGCCAAGGTTCAGGGATGACAAAGTCACAGGTATCGCCTTGGGACAGTGTCCAGGGGGCAGTGTGTGGAATGAGAGGTGGATGCGTCCTGTGACACTGTACAGGAGAAGGTGGAAGAAGCAGAGTCTGAGTGGCGCATGCCTAGTGTTAAGACACTCCCCCCACGTAGTGCTATGGGTAGCATGGGCCAGCGTGTCCAGTGGGGTTACACCAGGGAGGCGTTAGGTGCTCCAACACTTTAACAGTGGGTGAGGTCTGAGAACAGAATAGGAAACAATACTCGGTTTTCCTTCTGCTGTTCATACCAAGCTTGGCTTTGCCAGTGAAACCATGGTAGCAATGTCATCCCCTGGAACTCGGTTTAAAGCATTCCTTGTGTATGTACACCAAACTTCTCGGGCAGCTGGGCCAGGTTCCGAACGGTTCATCACACACATTCAGGACCAGGTTTTCAAGAGTTCCCCCCCCCTCCCCCTTTTGGCATTCTCCAAACAAGGGTCACATTTTCAAAGTGCTCAGCAGCTGGCTCCTCCTGGCATGCCACATACGTGCTGAGCTCTTTTGAAAATCTGGCCCTTGCTGGTTAGAATGGAGCCCTTCTCCACAGAGAGAGAAACTATCCAGGCAGTAATTCCATCTTCATTTTGGTTTGGCTCACGGTTTCCTTCTTCCTCTGCAGTTTTTAAGGGGCTAATCAAATATCAGCTACAAAAGTGCCAGGTGACCTGATAAGGAATGCTTACCCTCCTGTGTAGGTAACATTATATACAGATAGGTAATTGCATTATCGTTTTCCTCAGCTTCCTCTGAAGCATCAATTGACCTTTGCCAGAAGCAAGATTTAGTGACTGGTCCAATGTGCATTGAAATCAACTGAAAGACTCCCATTTGACGTCCACGGGCTTTTCCCCCTACCATGCACACCAGTGGTTCCCTGTGATGCATAATGATGCCTGGATACAGACTTGCTTCAGCAGTGGTTTGATCCAGTAGGTCAAATCCTGCTCTCCCACTATGTTCCACATGAACTTGAAAAGCAACCTTTCCACATAACTGAAATGTCACTGCATTGCATTCCGGGGTAATAGGCACTTCTCAGCTGCATTTGGCATTAGCCGTTGTGGTCTTGTTAATGCTGATATAAAGTAGATAGTAAAGGGATTTTTTTTTTCCTGGTTAAGACTCTGAGCTGCGTTTAATCCTAATTCCCTTCATGCCAAGGTTTGCTGCTGTGGATAATATCTGCCCTCCCCTGTTTTTCCTAGTCTGTTCAAGTCTCTAGCACGAAACTGCCAGTGTTGTCATCTAGCCGCGGTCTTCTGGAGGAGAGGACAAAGATCCAGTTCATAAGATGGAGGTAGAGTCCCTTGTAGCTATCCTCTAGGAAGAGGCAAAGGGTCTGATTCTGTGAGGTACTGAGCTGGAGTATGAAAGGGGAAGCCCCACTGAATTGAGAGGGGAGAAAAAGAGAAGGCAGTGAGCGTCAGCGGGAGCCAGGATGCTCAGGACTGGACCAAAAGACCAGAACTTCAGCTGGTGTACATCAACTGTGGTGAATTCAATGGAGCTGTGCTGATTTTATGCCAACTGAGGATCTGGCCAAAAGTGGGCAGTGTTTGGTCATGGAGCTGTGGAGTCTTTTTTTTGTTTTATTTTGTTTTTTTTTTATATATATATCACAACCTTTTACAGCATCATGCTTACATATCAGCAATTTTGATCTCTTGGGTTCTACTAGAACTGATGAGCAGCACTTCTGTCTTGGAGTATACAGACATACCATTGGGTATACTGGTATGACACAAAGATTGGGGACCTGTGCAGAACTGGGCTTGGGTGGCATGCTGGATGTTTTTTATTGGTGACCAGGCCAGCATCGTAAAACCACCTCAATGGACTTGTGTGCTTCTTGCAGTCAGACCCGGGTCTATCGAGTATCGAGTGACATGAGGAACGAAGCCATGCGGGAGAGGTTGGAACAAGTGCGAAACAGGTGAGATCCTCTTGGCAGGGTCTTTTAAACACCTGCCAGCCCATACTCAGGTCATGCCCAAAAGGCACCAGGTGCTGCCCCCATCCACAGGAGGACACGGTCCCTGCCTCAAAGAGCTCATCGTCTTGGTGCTGATCACTCTGGATTCTGTGCAGTGGGACTAGGCACTTGCTGGAGTGGGGCCAGTGTGCTGGAGCCCTAGGGTGGTCATGTCAGGATCCTGGGCAAAGGTAGGCAGGGCTAGGGGTAGGCACTTGAAATTCCAGAACTGAAATGGGTCAGAGCCAATATCGGGGTCAAGAGTCAAGCTGAGGTTCAAGTCAAGACAAGGATCTGAGCTGAGGGTCAATATCAGATAATGGGGTCAGGGTCCTAGAGGTCGTTGGGGAATCAGAGCCGAGATCAGTCCCAGGAGCTCAGAAACAGAGAAGTAGGCTGGTCGTGGAAGCTAGCTGCGTTGCGTGGACGCATTCTGGTACACCTCATTGGCTTTGTCCCTATATAAGCCCATCAGGGACTGCTAAGACTACTCTTTTAGATCACTTGAGGTGGAACTTCCTGTAGTGTTGAACCTCTGCAGATTGTGGGTTGCGGGGAGTGGCCAGGTTACAGTTGCTGCTGCATGGTACTGTGAGGATGTTGGTTGCCTAGTAGTCCTGCAGGCTTGGGTTCAAGTTGTACTGATCCTTAAAAATATGGATGTGTAGCCAGATACTCCAAGTGGGACCCCAGTGAAAACTTCTCCAGGCCTCCATAATAGGGAGAGAATTCAAACATGTTTGCTGCTGTCCAGATTTGTCACCACTTGGAAATCCAACAAAAGTCCTCTAATCCAGGTGTTCTTCCAGAAGAAGAGAGCCCAAGTTCCTTGGCTATGCAGAGTCCTCATTGGCTAGAGAGATCAAGCCAATGGTCACCATGCTACTAGAGCTGTTCTAGCTGGAAATTAACCTCTTGTCTCCTTTTGCATGACAGAAGAACAATGGGACTTTCAATTAATTGCAAGGTGGAAAATTCAACACAGATACTTTTTCTCTCTACATGCGATTAGACTGTGGAACACACTGCCCCAAGATGTCATTGAGACGAAAGAATTAAATAGGGCCAAACATTTATCAGGATAAGAAAAATATTCAGTGATGTTATAGTTAATGCAAAAAGAATTTTGGAAGGGATAACCACTTCCTGCTTTAGGGTTTAAACGAGATTCCGGTGATTTGGGACTGTGGCGAGGCCTTTGTGGGGGCAGATAATCCCACATCAGCCTATTGTAGGGTTCTTGCACCTTCCTCTGAGGCATCTGGTGCTGGCTACTTCTAGAGACAGGATTCTAGATTAGATGGACCATGGGTCTGATCCAGTCTGGCAGTGCACATGAAATTCTAGCTTCTACCTCTGCAGACTCAACTGCAACATCTGCTTTCTCCATGCTTTTACCAGTTGGAGATTGAAACATAGATCCCCCTAAATGACATACAGGTGCAGGAAACTCAATTCTGCAGTTAGGTAGCAGCACATTTTGAGTTCTGGCCAGCGCTCAGATCCTGCAGTGATGGTCACGTGTGCAAAGCCGTGAGATGGATGGATTGAAGTCCTCCCCAGTGCATTGCTGGGTCCAACACCTCTCTAACTTCTTGTTTTTTCAGCGTATCCCAGGTCATGCTTCAAGCAATGCAGAACAACAGGTCAAACACTGAGATCCGAGCCACGCTTTCAAGCTAAATATAGCAGGTAAGGTGTGTAGGTCGGGTAGAACATTGGAGATGAGTCTCAACACATTCCTTGATTCAGTGCTCCTAGCTTCCTCAAATCTGCCACCTCCATCGACCTGACCCTAGAGAGTCCTCTCTTCCTGAGGTTAGAAAGGAGCTTGTTCTCCATTTTAATCCAGCCCTGAGTTTCTTCCTATCACTGCTTCTTCACCAGCTGGCCTCCCCCAGCTAGTTCCTGGGCTGAAAGTAAATTTAGGCCCGCGATGAAGGGCTAACATTTTGTACTGAGACATGTAAGTCCAAATAAGTGAGTGTCAGGATAACAAATAAAAGCAATTTTCCCCTAGAGTGAATTATGCCAAGATTTCCTCCTGGCCTCTATTGCCGGTGCTGCAGACCTGGGGCAAGACAAATTGTGACCTCATGGCGCACCTGGCCTAGGCATCCAGGGACATCTGAAATTTGGACCCTCGCTGGCCTTATCTCTCCTATGGGGAACCTCAGGACACGGGTCCCATGCCATCCTGGCTGGCCAGTTTGGGATAGTGTCAACTGTCATTGTAAGCCACCCAGGGGCTGAGAGGCTGAGCTGAGAGTCAGCTGCTAGCCGTCAAAACCTGACAGTGGCCAGGGAAGCTGTCCTGGCCAAAAGCTGGTGGCCATGTCGGTCTGTGTGGGCAGGGCCAGAGGGAAGGCACCCAGGTTCTATTCTGCTGTCTGGGGCAGGCCTGGCTAGGCCTTGCACAGTACTTTGCCCTGTCTGGAAAGGCTGCTACGGGGGGGATAAGTGATGATTCTGTCCAGTTTTGCTTTCTGTTCTCCATGGGCCCTGCCTGATGTCTGCAGGCCAAGAATTCAGCGGGGGGAATTCCCATGGTTCTGGGGTCTCTTTCTATCTTGGTCCCCAGAGTCAAGCGCTGGGTTCTGGCCTCGGCTCTGGTGCTTCATAGGGGAGGGGAAGGAGCTGCCATGGCCCCAGGGCGAATCCTCCTCCTGACCCCTGCAAAGAAACACAATAGATTCTGGCATACACACCAGGGCTGGTCCAGCTTATGCTGGAGGTTGTACTGTTCTCTGGAGCAGGGAGTGTCCAGGGGGCACACCAGGTGGTTTTAAAGCCACCTTTATCATCATTCTCCTCAGCTGCCCCTCCTGCGTGGTATCTCCCGAGGGGCCCAGCACAGAATCTAGCCCAAAGCCTGATCCCTTCAGTGAGATATTGTGCCCCGCCGTGGCCTGAGCCAAGCTGACTAGCTCACCAGCTCTGAAACTCAGGACCCTTTAAGGTGAGGTGAGCTGGGCAGCCACATAGGGAAAAGAATCCTCGTCTTCCCTATGGAGTAAGGAGGGGTTGTGAGAGACAGTTGCTGGAACTAGGGTGTGTGTGTGTGTCGGGGGCCGGGGGGCTGCAGCACCCCCTGGCTTGAAGTGGATTCCATCATAGACAGGGTTTACAGTTTGGTTCAGTGGCTCTCAGCACTATACGCATTGTTCCAGCACCCCCTGTTGTCAGAGGTCATTAGTGAGTGGGATGCTGAGGTCAGCCAGGCTCCACTCTTGGAGAGGGTCCCTGACTATGGAATGCGCTTTCCCCAGGCATCCAGCAGAGACTGATTCCTCTGACCTATAGGGTATGGTGCCAGGTCCCATCTCCTGATGAAGCGTTCATTGGCCTGTAGATCATGGCAGACCCATGGACTAAGGCTAGGGAGGATTGTTTGCAATGCCTGGCAAGGAGCGGCTTCATTTGAAGCAGTGCTGTTGAATTTTTGCATGTGCCCCCAGGCCACAGTGATGGGGGCATAAGACCCATTAAATAAGGGAAGTGCTTTGCGATCCTTGGTGAAAGGCATTAATCCTATTTACCTCCTTAGGATCCTGGCCTATCTGATGCCATAGCTCTTGCTCATCTCTCTTGCTTTTCTTTTGCAGCATTCTGTCCAGCCTGGACCTCCTACTGCAGAGACAGGCTGCATTTGAATCTTTTCCTCCAACCATTTCAGAGCAAATCTGGCCAACATATTAACTCCTGTTTCGTAAACCTGAGCTGGTCATAAAGACATTTGCTATGTAGAATGTGCCCTGGTCTGCTGCTGTGCTTCTGTTTATCCGGCTCTCTGGTGAAGCGGTATTCGGGAGGGGAGTCTGTAAGGCTCTCTGGCTTGCTTAGCAATGACAGTCCACAAGATGAGGCTGTTTACTTGCAAGATGGCAGTGCAGCGAGATGGGGAGGTGGAACGAGAGAGAAGGGGGCGGGCGGGTGGGTCTAGGGGAGGGGAGGAGATGAGGGAAGCTGAGAGACAATAAGGGAATATGCACATCTGTAAAAGACCAGAGGTTTCCCTCCTCTGCCATGTTTTGTCTTTCTTAGGGTTACCAGACAGCAAAGGTGAAAAATCAGGACAGGGTGTGGGGTAATAGGCACCTGTCTAAGACACAGCCCCAAATATTGGAACTGTCCCTATAGAAGCGGGACACCTGTTCACCCTAGTCTGTGCCTCTCTCTCTTCTGTTTGTCTGGTACTCAGTCCCCCAGGTGCTTTCCACTTGTGTAAGAAGGGACAATCCCTGCCCCAGATGCTGACAGTTTAAGGCTGGACAGAAGTTAGGGAAAGAGGAACTCATGTTTCTTTATCAATGTCAGTGGGAAAGGTTTTTTTGAGGGACTGAAGTGGGAAGGAGGGAGGGGCCTGGGAAATGAATTCAGGGAGGAGAGGCTGTAACGTGCATCGCAGCTGGGTGGAATTAGGCATGGAGGTGAGTGTGAGAGAAGATCTCCATCCCTCCACTTCCCCATGAACAGGCAATGGCTGCAGTATTGAGACTGTCCTCATGAGCTCTGATTTCCCATCTCAGAACCCCCATCCAGTATGTAGCCAATTGCACACAAGTTTCTCGGGGTAAATCTGTCCTATGTTTCTCTCTAGATTTGCATTGTAGCCCTACCCAGTGATGGGTTCTGCAGTGTATAGGGCTGTACAAACACACAGGAGGATACAGCCCTGGCCCCAGTGAGTTTACCAGTCAAACAAGAACAAGTAGATGAAAGTTCAGGGCATGATGCACAAACTAGGAGCTCAGGGTCCCCGCAGGCCCATGGCCAGTTAGTTCTGGGTCTATATATTTCCCCCCATAGGTTTGTTTACATTCCAAACACTCTGATGACTGGAAGGAAGAAGGTTGGGAGCACTCAGGATTAAAATGAGGGAGTGGGATTGTTGGTCTATGAGACAGCAGGGGTCAAGTGGAGATACTATTTCATAAGCAGCAAAGAGTCCTGTGGCACCTTATAGACTATCAGACGTATGGATTTCCACTCCATTTGGCTAAATGCAGTGCCTTGCATGGTGTCAAGTATCAGAGGGGTAGCCGTGTTAGTCTGGATCTGTAAAAGCAGCAAAGAGTCCTGTAGCATCTTATAAACTAACAGACGTTAAGAGTCCTGTGGCACCTTATAGACGTCTGTTAGTCTATCAGGAGCCACAGCACTCTCTGCTGCTTTTACAGATCCAGACTAACACGGCTACCCCTCTGATACTATTTTATAAGGGTTCTACTAAAAATAGCCTGTGGCTATTGCTGAATCCTGGATCAAACGGATGGTGTCTAGCCTGAAATGGCCAGATGGGGGTGCTCTTGCCCCTGGAAGTGCAGCAAACCAATCCTGGAGGTTTCCCTGCAGTCCTCCTTGCTCTGCGTACCATGTAGCTACAGCACTGCTGGCAGGACTGTACAAAGGCCGGGCTGTAGAAAAGTCCCCTGATGCTCTTCATAATAATTATTATTCTTTTATTATTTGTGTCATTGTAGCACCTAGGAGTCCGTTGATCCAAGACCCCAAGGTGCTAGGTGCTGTTCCATGACAGAACAAAAAGACCGATTGCAAAGCAGGAACTGTGTATAAGACAAAAGGCACCAGCTGATATGGACTGATGAGCACAGAGACAGTGAGGCCATACTGCTCAGCGTGATTAACAACACTGGATTGCCTTGTTCAGTAATTGCCTCCCCCACGGCCATAACCCTCATCTCCCCCCCCCCTCCATCCCGCTTCCTTCTCTGGGACCCTGAACCTGCTGATGAGACACCCCAAAGTGCATAGCAAAACGCCTGGATTCACCTGCCGCCCATCCTTGCTCCCTCACTAGCTGCAATCTCTTGCTTGCTTGGCAACAACAATAAGCCCTGCACAAGGGAGGGGAAGAGGGCAAAGCCATTACTGTTATTACAAGCCCAGCTTCTCCAGACCTCTGGCAGGAGTGAACTCATTAAGTGGCTCAAATGGAGCTTTGTTCCACGCATGACTGAGCCCCGGGGGGGGAACCAGTGCCCCGCTGCACCTGTTACAGGAGGCACTGATTCATGCTGGATTAAAGGGAAACGAATGGCAAATGTGAGGTCATTCAGTCATGACCAAGGCATTAGTGTAGCTAAATGGTGCTGATGAAGCTAATCAAGGTGTGTGTTTGGGTCATGGATTTTGCAGGGGCACAGGGCTGACTGTGGCTGCTGCAGGAATGCTGAAGGGACCCTGGTCTGAAAACTCACACTTGGCGTGGTTTAAGTGCTGGGCCGATGTGAAAGTCCTAAAGCAGGCCTGGATCATCTCGCAGATGGGGCCAAGTTGCCGGCCTGAGGCTAGAAGTGGAACCAGGGAGGGAGGCTGGAATGCCTCCTCTGGGTGAGTGCTCTCAGCCATCGCTTGGAAAGGCCAGCTGGTCACAGCTCAGGCACAGTGGGAGCTCCTCAGGACAACCGACTTCTCTGTAGAGACCCTGACTGGCCGACAGGTATTTTAGACCTTACATCAGGGCTCAGAATGTGCTTCTCCCTGGATGGAAGAGACCAAATGGGGAATGGCCCCGGCTGGGGGAGCGAGGGTTTGGGCAGCAGGCTGAACTGGGAGGGTAGCGCTAGCAGTTAGAAAGCATGCCTTCGTGATAGACTCAAGGAGCCAACAAAACCAAGGTTAAGAGGTTACTTGATTGCAGTCTGTAGGTACCTACCTGGGGAGCAAATACTTGACAATGGGTTAGTCTAGCAGAGAACGGTCAAACACAACCCAGTGGCCAAAAGTTGGAGCTAGACGAATTCAGACTGGAAGTAAGGCCTACATTTTTACCAGAGAGGGTAATTAAGTATTGGTGGTTAATTGTGGTCAGTTGTGGTTGGTTCTCCATCACTGGCAACTTGTAAATCAAAATTAAATTGTGTTTCTAAAAGCTCTAGGAATTATTTCAGGCAGTTCTCTGGCCTGTGTTACACAGAAAGACAGACATAATGGTCACAGTGGTCCCTTCTGGCTTGAGGTCTATGGATCTATGAACTCTGAAGGTCCCCCTGTGACAGCGATGGTAATTTCCTGCAATGTTGTTGGGAAACCTTATTGAATTACCTTTAAGTATGCTGTGCATTGTATTCAATGAGCGGTTTGTCATAGTATGGGCCAGGACTCTATGGAATCTCTTGAGAGACAGATGTGACAAATGTGAGACTTGAGAGTTCAGAGGACTATCCTGAACAAGGGGCCAGACAAGAATGGCCTTTTGGAACAAAAAGTGTGAAGCAGTTTTCCTGGGGAATATCTAGGGGGAGGTTATGCAAAACTCCACCCTTTTAAAGCTATGTCCTGAAGAGTGGGCCATGGTCTGTCTGCTTATTGCCTATTACACGAGGCCAAGATAAAAGGCCTACCTTGTATAAAGAAAGTGGTTTATGGTGGTTCTGCTTCTGAATCTGAGACCGTTCTGAACTTATAACTACAGGGAAAACCCAGCTTAGGATTTTGACTCCTGCCAGAGCTCTTAGCTGGAGTCAGGAGGGATGATCTCTGGAAAGCTTTTTAGCATGTTCATAGGTTTTGTTGTTGGTTTTTAATACATTTTCTCTGTAATGCTTTCACCTTAAGAATAAATGTGCTTGCTTGGAAAGAGCTGTATGGTCACTAGTAACTGTGGGCCATTATGCTGTTGGTAACCTCTGGAGAGAAAGCAGAGTGCAGCCACTGGCTGTTTAAGCAGTCTGGCTTGCTAGGAATATCACAGTGTAGGCAGGAGAACTGTGGAGCCAGGAAAAACCCTGGTCAGAAGGAAGAGAGACTCAGGTTGTTACCCAAGAGAAGTGATGGCCTAGGAGCCAGGAGCCTAGAGCAGAGATACAGGTGCATTTGCCTTGAACTGTGATACCCCCATTATGGTTATTTGGGGGGGTATTGTCTTCAATCTCTTCCTTCCCCTCATCACCCTTCTGCTCTGCCCAAAATAGCACAGCCAGGTGAAGCCTTGCTCAAGTTACTTAGTAACAAACCCCATCCTGCTTCAGTCGGGGACCCCCTTGCCTTTGACAGGGCTCGGGCACCCAAGTGTCTTTGAGCCTCAAGCCACACTAAGAGCTGAAAGTTGAGCCCCAAGGGCTTGTGCAAAGGTATTTATTGGCTCCTCCCGGGCAAAGCCGCCAGGCGGCTGAGAGGCTGCAGTGGCAGTTCAGCTGTGGCTTGCATTGCTGTGCCTGGCACTGGAGGCTGGGGGCGGGAGGAGTGTTTCTAAGGGAAGCCCCAGTTGCCTCCCCACAAGGAGACACCATGGCTCGAGGCGCAGTTGCAGCACATCAGTGAATTATTGATCGGTGTTAACGCTACAGCTCTGATAACACCATTACTAGCTTCGACTTCATGTTTAAATCATCACTCCAACGGCTCTGAAATACACCATCTTTTATTTAATATGTGCTCAACAGCTCTTTCTGAGCCTGTCACCTTCTTTATTCTCCATGCTACTGCTCGGGGCTGCGGGGAAGGTGGGCAACCAAACCAAGCGCACCAGGGATGAGGCAGATGGAGGGAGTGGGGCTATGGGTGAGCAGATGGAGAATGCACTCAGCAATGAGAATGGGCTAGGCCCTTAGGTAGGGTGATGCAGTCAGGTGGAAGATGTGTACCAGGTTCTTGGGTGTGAGGGCAGATAATAGTTTGGATTGTGGATTTTGTTCTCGTATGAATGGCTTAGGGCAACAGGTTTGGGACGTGGATAAGTTGACATTGATGGTCACCGGCCAGCAAAGGGGACTTGGGGTTGGTAGGTGAGCCAAGGTGGTGCTGGCACTCAGGTGGAGGGGGTTGGGGTACCAGCTTTGGGGTTACGCAGAGCAGCACAGGGTTCATGCTACTGGTGAAAAGAGACTCCCTCTTCGCCGAGTGAGATGGAGCTGTTTGCATCTTCAGGCTGCAGGAGAGGGCCGGGGCTGGAGAGAGACTTCGCAGAGATAGAGCAGCCGTCTGTGGTGCGTTCTTATTTGTCAAGGCCAAGTCATGGCTGCATGAAACTGGAGCCCAACATGAGTTAGTGTGGCATTGAGCTGATTAACCAGCAGATGGGAATACGCCAGGTACAACAGATCTGTCACAGTCAGGAAAGGAGCTAAAATAAAAAGAGTGGCAAAACTGTTCAGCCTGTTTTTCATTAGGTGGCAGGCTTCCAGTGTCAAGCCCCCTCCCTCTTCTCTCCCCCCCTCCATGTCTCAAAAACAATCCAGAACAGCAACTGTTCTTTCAAAGTTTTGGTAACTTCCTTCAGGGGCAGACAGATGTGAGCAGCCCCCAAGTGATATGGCAGAAAGCAGCTTTGATTTCATGATGGGGGTTCTCTCTTCCACCCCTCCTTCATTTATTTGGGGAGCAGGGGGAGGCTGAGAACAGCTGGGTTTGCAGTTGTATATTTAACCCCTTTGCTGCTGACTGATAACAGACATGTCTTGGAGTTGCCATCCCATGGAGCAGCATGGTGGGGGCTCTACATCCAGCCAGTTTCTTCCTGCCAAGTAACTGGATGGACCCACCACGGTTTTGGTATCCCCTCCTCCATGCCCACCCCAAAGCATCTGTAAAAAGTCTGGCGTGTCTAGGAGCTGGCCTATGTGGAGCAGCCAGATGGTGCTGCTGTCCCAGTTCTGAAGGCTGCATGCTCTGACTGAGTTTTGGGCTGTTGGTACCAATCCTCAGGATTGCCACCCAGCCAGCAGTGTCCCACTAGTATCTGCCTGAACAGATCTGTGGCAGTGGGTGAAGTGCACTCCTGCTCTGGGCCCTGAACAAAGGAGGAGGAAAGGGAGGGTTTGCCACGTCGGAGGGTGTGGGACACGTACCCATGAATCCATGCATAGACTGGATGGGTGGGGGCTCATGCACCATTGCACTTTCCAGCTAGTTGCTTTGCGTGTGTACATTCTCCCTCTCCTACTAGCTGACACTGAGGCTTGAGCTGCGTGGTCAGGGAAAGTTAACCACAACCTCAATTCTCAGCTGCGTTTGAGCCCCTCGACGGGCCTGGTGCACAGGGACTGGAGAGCAGCAGATCTTACCTGGGGGGGGCGGGGCGTGTGTTCCCCAGCACGCCTGCCCAGCATGACCCTCCTGCATGCAGAGACATGCCCGGGTCTGAGGGCTGTGACCAGCACACTTTGTGCTCTGGCCTTGCTCGGCTGCTGACTGGCCTCTTGCGACCTGTTGTAGCCCAAGGTGCCAGTCAGAGCAGCCCCAGGACTCCTTATGCTCACGCTGGGAGTTGAACTGTCTCCTCATGGCCCCAGGCACCATTTTATGCTCTTGGCCTCCGGAGAGAAGCAGCTTAGAACTAAGGCATGTGGGTTCTGACCTCCTTCAACACATACAAGCGCCGGTCAACCCCTGTGCTTTGTGTGATCTTACAAGTCCTTATTACCCCAGCTCCTTATTCATATATGGCTGCAGCAGATGAGATCTGCAGCTGGAGGAGGCTGAGGCCTTAGACATCTCTTCAAGGCAGCACTGCCCAGTGGCCAGGATCCAGAAGCCCCGTGTTCGATCCCCAGCTCTGTCACTGGCTCTGCATCTTGCTTTTCTCTCCTGGGAGATGAGGATAACTATGCCCACCTCCCAGGAGCCATGCAAGGCTTGTGCATCCAGAACCCTAGAGATGCAGAGGGCTCTGTTCTCCCAGGCACATCTGCATGCTACCCCTTGCAGCCCGCAGAGAGCTGCGTTGTCTCTTTGCATCTGGAGTGGGCTTTGCCTTGCACCTTCTCTGCTAGCACAAAAAGGATCTTCCCCACTTGTGTCACCGACAGCAACAGACTCAGATATGCCAAGTGTAATTACAGTCCCTGCAACAGAGTGCCCAGTGCCTCCATCCCCAGCCAGGACCGTGGAGCCAGATAACCCCTCCCTTAATGCATGCAGCCCCCAGGGAGCAAGCTATCAGCAGAATCACTCTGTGCTCCGACTCCCAGAGAGAGAGAGAATAAACTTTCATCTTTCATGTTCTGGATCAGATGGAAGATGAAAGGCGAGTAGGAAAGGCAAACATGCGCTCACCTGGTAAAACAGCAGCTGCGGAGGTTATCGCATCCTCACTGGCTTACTTACTCCACTAAACTCCCCCCTTAGCCCCAGCCCACCAGGGGCCTCCACCCTGCATATGGCACTTAACCCATCTCCTTGCATTCCTCACCCAACAGATGGCACTCCTCCATGTCCACCCTGCATACGATGATCCCACTTTCTCCCCACACCTGTCCCAGCACTCGGCCTTCGGCCCTAACCCGACTAGTACCCCTCCTGCCTGCATCAAGAGCCAGTCTAGTGCAGTGTGTTTTCTGAACCACGGCCCAGGCTGCTTTCCCCCCCACCCCAGCTGGGTTACCACCTGGCCCATTCCTATAGTGATTTCCAGCTCTGGGGTCATTCCTCAGGAATTGCTAGTGATCCTTATTACCCAGTACAAAAGGCCTTTTCGAGAGAGTCGGAGAAAGGAGAAAACATACGACCGCTCTCTGCTGGTTCCTCTGGGCCAGCCTCTTTTCTCCCCCTCACCCACTGGGTCTTCTTCACTGGTCCTGTTACCAAAGCTGCAGCCCAGGAGTGAGGGGCAGGGCCAGATCTGAGTGAAAGGCACAGGCAGCTGAGCAAGGGCTGTTGACTTCAGGCCTTCTGGGTGTCTGCAGGACTGGACTGAACTCGCAGGAGTTGCTCCACATCAGCAGAGCTGGGTGGGGGCCCAGGTTGGGAAACGTGCAAGGCGCTGCAGGTAAGATGTGACTGCTAGGGTGGGGCTTTGAGATTAGGAGAGGAGAAGGGTTTCTCCTAAATAGTTTCCATCCTAGAAACAGAAGGGTGTTTGCCTAGCCGTAGGATAGCAGGGCCCAGGAAGGCAGACGGATAGTAAACTAGGAATCTTCCGCTGGGGATTCAGGGGCCACCCACCCATCAGTGAGCAGGCTGGTAGCAGGTGAGGGATAGTTCAAGACTGCAGCCAGCTGTGTGCGGCTGAGCGGGGGTTTCTCTGCCCCATGAAGGGATTCCAAGGTCATTTTCAGGCCTTGGCAACATGCCCCTGTTGGGAAGGGCCTGGAGCAATCTGTGCGCACTGGCCCTTTAGGAGGGGAGTGGGACAGCATCATGCACTGTCAAGATGCATGTGTCAGGAACACACACCCAGGTCCCTGGCAGAGTGTAGCCTGGGCCAGGGCTGTGGAGCCCTGCGTTGGCTGCTGTTGATACGGTCTCTATGGCATTTTTATCAGCGTCACCATCCAATATCCCCGGGCTGCTTTGTCTTTGCTTTGCATTTTATCAATATTACTGTCTGATCCTCTGGTCCCCTTGTGTGGGTTTATTAATATTGCCCTCTGATCTGTGGGTAGGAGCCGCTTTTTATATTCCAGCCCCATCCCTAGCTCCTCCAAGCCCAGATGCCATGTTTAATTAGATTTTCTCCTTCACTCCGGCAAACACAAACTGAACGCCCGGTACCTTTCTCATGTGCTAGAGTTAAGGCCTGCATTCCCTGGTATTAATATTCTAGCACCATCGTGGGCCTGTGTTCATCTCAAGGCTAAAAAGTCCAGATATCTCTCATCATGAGCTTCTCTTTGGAAGAATAGTGGGGAACTGGCTTTTTAACCCCTCCCCTGTTTTTATACAGTATTATGACCCCTGGCATGATGTGAAAAGACATGGAAATACAATGCCCACCGCGGGTAGTCAGGGCGCCAGGGTTCAGGATGTGCGTACGTTCAAAGGATCAGAGATGGAGCATGTGACGCAGAATTCCTGGTTCTGTTCCTGGCTCGGAGAGCTAATGTGTCGGGATTAGAGCAGGGGATCTGGAAGTCTGGACTCCTAGGTGGGGGCTGGTCAAATAATTTCCACATGCGTTGTTCAGCTAAGGATGCTGTTGAGTTGTGCGTATAATTTATTGAACGAATCATCTGTCTTGCCAGTAATTGAGCAGCTCTGCTCTTAGGCCTGGTCTACACTACACCGTTAAATCGATTTAAACAGCGTTAAATCGATTTAACGCTGCACCCGTCCACACTACACCGCCCTGTAAATCGATTTAAAGGGCTCTTTAAATCGATTTCTGTACTCCATCAAAACCACAGGAGTAACCCTAAAATCGATTTTACTAAATCGGAATTATGGTAGTGTGGACGGAAATCGAAGTTACTGGCCTCCGGGAGGTATCCCACAGAGCACCACTGACCGCTCTGGACAGCAGTCAGAACTCCGATGCACTGGCCAGGTAAACAGGAAAAGCCCCGCGGACTTTTGAATTCAATTTCCTGTTTGGCCAGCGTGGAGCTCTGATCAGCACAGGTGACCACGCAGGGCTCATCAGAGAAACAGGTAACATGCAGTCTCACTGAGAAGAAAAAGAGCACAGCCTGGACCACACAAGAGGTACTGGATCTCATCGCTATCTGGGAGAGGATACGTGCTAACAGAACTCCGCTTTGTCAAACGAATGAGAAAAATTGAAAGAATTTCAAAGTCTATGATTGCAAAAGGACACACGAGAGACTCAGTACAGTGCAGAATAAAAGTGAAAAGTGAGGCAAGGCATCCAGAAAAACGAGAGACAAACGGAAGGTTGGAGCAGGTCCGAAACATACCGCTTCTTGCTGAGCTGCATGCAATTTGGGGGCTGTGCAACCAGTACCACCTTGCCGTTGATTCAGATGCCGTGGTTGCGTATACCGGGCTGCGGATTCTGCTGAGGGTGAAGATGAGGAAGACGAAGAGATTGCTGATATCCACAGCTCTCAATTACCCACAGCCAGGAGCTTTTTTGTACCCCTGAATTAACCTCCCAGCCCACCCAACACTATCCCAAAGCTGAAGCCTGGAAGGGACCTTCTGTGAGTGTACATTCTTAAATTTAAACAGGTTTAAAAAAAGCATTTTTAAATGATTTTAATTTGCAAGCAGGGGTTGTCAATCAGGGGTGTCGTATGTCGCAGCTGAAGTTAACAGGAAAAGTTCGTAAATGTCTGGGGATGGTGAAATCCCCCAATGGAAATCTCCCATGAATGCGATTTGAGGTAGCTCAAAAAGCCTTTTTCAGTAGATTTCAGGGCAAGGCGGCCTTATCCGGTCCCCCATTTGACGAGACTTCCCTCCAGGCATATCAGTAGCGGATAATATGCTTCACAAGCCGCTCGTAGCGCCGCTGAGACACTGCTCGCAGTCAAGAACTACGTTCTGTATCTTCCGCTGTTATGTCACCAGAGTGATATCATTCATTGAACCTGGTGGAAATTGAGTAATTTTTTTATTAGGGGGCAACATGGCGATTTTCCCTACTGTGCTGCTTTACTCATGCCTTGCCCGTAGCTTGACTGTGGGGAGGGGAGAAGTGTTGCCTGGCTTTTCTGTGTTTGCGGCCGGGAATCTCCAGCTAGCAGCCACGCGTGGGGGGGGGGGGGGGAAGAAGGAGGAAGATGCAAAAATTAGCTTACGGATAGCGCATGCAGTGGGAGGAGGGGAAAGGCGGTTTGGGTTTACTGGTTCCTCTTAACAGAACAGGCATCATAGGTCACTGTGGATAAAACCTTGGAGAGTCAAACTAAAGCCTTACCATGGCCGCATGGAAGCTGAATATAATTGCCAGGACCGGGACCTGCGTCTGCATGTGCTCTATGACACAGGGACACAGGCATCATTATTAAAGGATGCAAATACGACTTGTAGTGAAATCACAGTGCTATGTAAGGTGCATAGTTTATCCAGTTGAAAGACTACAAGCATGTTCTGTAAATGTATCTTTTTACATACTTCTCGCCCTGTTTTCTCTCCCCATGCAGCTGCACATTGTCTGTCTCCTTGGTACCCTATCCGGAAGGCTAGCTAAGATAAGGCGGGGAGAAAGAGAACCGAGATGATTTTTCAGAAATCATGGAAGTAACCCGCAGGACAGAGCTCATCAGAATGATTGCAGGCACTGGGCTCTCAACCAGGAAGTGGGAACTATGGGATAGCTGTGGAACAGCTACCCACAGTGCACCGCTCCTGAAATCGACGCTAGCCTTGGACCATGGACGCACAAATTCGAATTAAGGATCCTAGTGTGGACGCACTAAATCAATTTTATAAAATTGGTTTTATAAAACCGGTTTAAACAAGTTCGAATTAATCAGGTAGTGTAGACGTGGCCTTAGAATCCACCCTTGGCGGTGGGAGGGAGCGTGTCTGCAACACAGGATTGAGCGTCAGACCCCCTGGGCCCTATCGCTGGCTTGTTTGACCCTGAATGAGCCATTTAAGGACCTGCTCCTGACCCCCTCATGCAAGTAGTGCGGTTGTCTGCAAAGGGAGTGTTCGTGGAGGTAGGCTTGTGGGGTCAAGCCCTGTAAACTCTCTGTGCCTCGCTTTGCTCTGCAGCTCTCCCGGTGGAAGTGAGAGGAATAGATTTTGGTGAACTTGCTGGATGAAATGTGGTAGAACTGGCAAGTGTCATTAATGAAGCAGGGGGCCAGGTGTGGAGCTGAAAATCAGTGCTGGGAGCCTCCTGCTGCTCATCTGGAGCTTTTCCAGATCAGAGGGAAGGAGGATTGTTTATGCACAGTTGGTCAGCTCATCCAGGCATGAGGGAAGCTAATGACTGTTCTCCATGTAGCTCAAATCTTTTGCCAACTTTGAAGATTAAAACTCTTCCTCACATGATGTTGGAAATGTCTGGTGCTTTCTTCGACACGTCTATTTCCATCTCTGCCTCCCGCCAGCTTCAGCAGGCTCTTGGGGCTTCCTGGGTCTCTCTGCCTTTCCCTTTCCCTGTGGTCTTGGGCTACTCGTGTTTCTCTCGTCCTAGGGAATCAGGCCATGGTTTGCAAAAGGGACTCATGATTTTGGCTGCCTCCATTTTTGGGGAGCCCAACTTGAGATGCCTTCAAGGGGACTGGCTTTCAAACAAACAAAAAAATGCTGAGCACTCAGCCTCTCAAGTTCAGGCCCCTTTGACTATGTTTACACAAGACAGGATTAACCCCTGGGCTAATAAGGCTATAGCCTTAGGCCTTCCTATTTTCAGGCCCTACTGTGGGCCCGCTGTTCCTTATTGAAGTAACAGCTGAGCGATGGTGGCGGGGCCGTCGGAAATCTTTTCTCATTAGATATTGCTTTGTACAAATGACTCCATCCAGGTTGTGAATTCAATTTATGGTGGTTGTGATTTTTGTCTTTGTGGGCTAAGTCAGCATTTGTGGGCTCAAACTTTGTATGCAGTAGGCCTACAATGGACAATGTTGAAGAAAGGAGGATGACACAAATTGAAGGAGATAGAGAAAAGGTGACTAAAGCCAATTGATTTGGCTGTACCGAGTTATCACTGAATCCAGTGCGATGGAACATTTCTTAAAGGTTGAAACTGCATTACGGCTGTGTTGGTCACTAATGACCACTAACTGTAGTGGAGAACCTTCCTTCTGTCTTCTAACAAGGGTCAAAAATATCCTCCAATCCACCATGACCCAAGAGCATCTCAGTGCTTTGTCCTTCTTGAGAATGAAATCATTAGGTCTTTAAATTACAATGACATTATTCAAGACTTTACCATAGCTAAAGCTGAGGTGGGGGGTGGGCAAATTGTTTGAAGAATTGAGTGAGTTTCAGATCCCAGACTCCAGCCCGAGTGGGAACGTCTACACTACTAATTTAGTCCTACAGCCCGAGCTTGCCGACCCTGAGTCTGAGGGTTGGAGCTGTATCGCAGTGTAGACATACTGTTTTTAAGGTGTCTCAAGTTGGCCACTGAAAATTACTAGTCACTGCTGGTCCCAGTTTTCATTTCTGTCTGAGCTCTTATGCTGCTCTGCTGGCATTTGACTCTAGCTGGGAAGTTTGGGAGTGGGCTTTCCTGTCAGCCAGGTTACTGGTTACTGGCAATCTTGCTAATAATATCCTCCCCTTCTAGTTCCCTGAAATAGCTGAAGGTGGGTTGGTAGCACCCAGCTGTGTCCTAGAAAGCCCATGGGTGGTTTTAGCAGCATTGTTTGCCGCTAGAGGTGAAGTGAAAACATATCCCCCAAAGTGTGTTCACCAGAATCTCCTTCACTGAGGTGAAGGGCTCTCTTGAATCAAAGCACTGAAAGGGGTTTTAATGGGAAACTGACAGCCCTTCATAGGAAAGTGTTGCTTCACAGCAGGAAGATAAATGTGCTTAACATAGTCCAGTTCTCTGAGCAGGAAGCCAGACTTCTGGTGGAGTCTTCTGCCCAAGCTCCATCGCTGAGGCTGCTGTTTTCAGGGCTGATTAAGGGGTGCTCAACTGGAGTCTGATGCTCTATAGGTGCAAAGCACCCAACTCCCAGCGCAGCAATTGGATCCCTTGGCATCTAGTGCTGGATTCCGCAAAATGGAGGTACCCAAATCAGAGTCTGCTTCTGAAAATGTCGAGCCTGCCATCCCCATCACAACACTCAGGTCGCTCAGGACAAATGTGTTCCTCTTTGGAGGGCCCGTGCTTGGAAGACAAGAATGCTCCCAGGTTCTTGGCCACTCAGCTGTCTCCACCTCCATGAGGACACCCACTTGTACCCTATCCCAGCCTCGCTGCCTTCATCTCCCTTTCACCCCTGCCTACAGCACCACACTGAAAAACCTGAGACTGGCTGCCCCCCTCCTGGCTTTCCCTTCCTCATGGTACAGTGCTGGCCATGACTGGAGGCAGGCTAATGGGGCAAAAGGACTGATAATGCCATAGGATCTGGGTTGGTCCTGTGCCGGGGATGATGGTCCTAGGACTCTGGCCCTCTGGTTTTGTGTCTTACTGCCTGTGCCTGGTGGGGTCACTCGAATGGGTTTTATGGCCAGCTGCTGCAGGGCCCTGTAGGAGCTGGGATGGAAGGTGGGTGGCCTGTTGCTGGTTCCAGAATTGTAGGTTCACCTATTCAATGGAGATGGAGCCCTCTGGCATCATGAAACTTCCTCCACTCTCTGCCCAGTTCCTCCCCTCTGCTTGTACCCCTCAAAGTGGGCTGTGGAGCAGCATGGGGCTGCTGATTGCAGTCCCTCCAGACCTGCTTTCCATCTCTTCCGCTCTCCCACGCTGCTTCCTGTCTGCAGGAGCAGCCGTTGGCACTCAGAGGGCACAGACTGTGCCTCTCTGGGGCTCTCTGCATCTCCTCTCTTTCCCCTGCATCATCACAAAGCAGTTGCCAGAGGAGCATATTTGCCTGAGTCAATAGAAACCTACTGAAGCTATTTATCTGGGAGAAGCAGCCAGTCGGGGTAAGTGTTATGGTTGGGAAGAAGAGGCACAACTGGTGGAATGGAGCGAAGGCAGGGCCTGTGTTTGTACACAATGAAGACAGCAGCTCTTAGGGAGAGATCCTCGCCCCCTGGGGAAGAAAGGGAGAAAGTCCCCGGTGCTCCCTTGGCAATGGGGTAGGGTAAAAGGAGGACCAGCCAGCTTGTGCTCCAGTTCAGCATTCCCAGTGGTACTGAGCACTAACCTCAGGATAAGAGAGAAGCCAGGACCCTGACTGAGAGGCTGGATCTTGCTCCTGTTGCTTTCAAAAGGAGCAGGAGCCAAGGTTGACTGAGCAGCAATGATGGGTGGCATCATTAAATGAGGTGCAAGGGAGTTTGTGTCTCCCTTGGATTTTCAGTGGAATCTGGGACCCTCTCTGCTTTAAGCCCCTTTTGGAAAAGCCAGCCTTTATTCCTCAAAGCCCAGCTGGTCCAGAGGGCCTTCAACTCCCCTGAAACACAGGGAGTTAGGGCACCTTAGCAGCCTGCTGGATCAGACTCAAGGCTTCCAAGGAAAGTGTGGAGAGGGGTCAGGTTTAGCACTGTCACCATCCCCATTTTACAGAGGGGAAACTGAGGCAGGGGGTCAGACAGGGAGTGAGTGGCAGAGCCAGTAGCAAACCCTAGTTCTTTGTTCTGTCCCTGCCCCACATGCTAGATCATGCTGCTGGCCAGTAGCATTGGAAGGAGTTCGGGTGGAGGGAGGGGGCGGTCACCACTGTGTGTGTGTCAGGGTGATGGGTGCAGCCGGATGACAGCAGCAATAACACAACACCAGGTTTCCCTAATGCACATGCCGGATGCCTCCTCCTAACCTGCAGTCTCTGCTTCCTGCAGCCTAACCTGCCTCTCTTAAGCCTCAGCAAGACCTGAAGAGCTTGTTTCAGGTCATTTTGCACAGCTGCTCCTGCTAGCTGCTGATTGTCACACCTAACAGCCTTTAAAAGAGCCCCAGCTGGGCTGGCAGAAGCCTAAGGGCCTTGCTCTCAGGGAGCAGCTCAGTGCCCCACAGGGCCAGCAGTTCTCTGCAGCAGAAGGGGCTCTCTGGCATCCACAACAAGCCAAGAGGAGGGATTGACTGATTTGTTCCTGCCCAAAGAATTGCTCCTCAGTAGGACTAAATGGAAAAGGGGTCTGTGCTCCATTGGGATGAGCAGAAGGCAGCTGATTTGGAGATGAGGAGCAGCAGAGGAGGAGGAGGAGGGGGTAAGTCTAATTCACCCACTGCTCCCCATAAACATGCCCCAGGAGTCAGGAAAAGTTTCTGTCACAGGACAGTCTAATATTAGCAGGGTCATTTGTACCACGGTACAAGGGTGCTGGACCAGTGTGTACAGTGGGGGTGCCGAAAGCCATTGAATCAAACTGTAACCCTTGTGTCTGATGGAAACCAAGCTGGGGGTGCTGCAGCACCTGTAGGTCTGGCACGTATGCCATGGTTGCATTTAGGGCCCACCATTGGTCTAGGCCCTGTAAGTCCCAAAAGGGGGTGGACTCACAGACAAAGAGCAGGTTGACCCTGAAAAACAGACATGTTCTTAACTTGGGTTTAAAACAGCAGTGAAGACACAGGAAACTGGGTTTCTGACTGGGCTTAGTAGTTCAGTGTCAACCCCAGGCTGCTCTACAGGCTTTTCTGTGAGCTGCTTACCTGAACTGTCCTGTCTTTGCTGCTATTTTTAGTGGAGTTAAGCAAGGCCCCTTTTTGTTACAGAGCAGCCCTCCTCAAAGTGGGTGAGGGTGTTAGCCCTGTTGTATGGATGGGGGACTGAAGCCTAGAGAGACGAAGCAGCTTGCTGAGATCACCCAGGGAAGCTGTCAGACCTAGGGCTTGAACTCAGATCTTCTGAATCCTAATCTGCTGCGTATGCTACAGAAATCTTCAGGCTTGCCTATGCTTAAAAGGCTGCAGCGGTGTCACTGTAGTACTTAGTAGAGATGTGACCTATGCTGACTAAAGAGGTTTTCCCATTTCTGTAGTCAATCCACCTCCCGAACAGCTACTAGCTAGGTCGGTGCAAGAATTCCTCCAAGAGCTGTCTACATTGGGGCTTAAGTCAGTGTAACTGTGTCGCTCAGGGATGCGAGAGCAGCCCTTGCTTGCTAAACTGATGGGTTATCCTTGGGAGGGAGGAGGCAGAGAAAGTAATCTTCCTGTTTTGAGCACTGTTCCAGGAGACTCAAATAGATCAAGCAAGGAAAGGACAAGAAACCACACACTCTACCTTATCAATTCCTTGGGAACCCCTATTCCTCCCTCCCCCACTTCCCAAACATACAGGTGGGAAGAAAACCTTGTCATTCTCCTGACAAGCCTGTCCCAACTCCCATGACTCACTTCGATTTGGTTTCCTACCTCCGGTGTCTTTAAAATCCAACCTCACTGAATCATAGAATATCAGGGTTGGAAGGGACCTCAGGAGGCCATCTAGTCTAAGCACCTACTTAAAGCAGGACCAACCCCAGCTCAATCATCCCAGCCAGGGCTTGGTCAATCCTGACCTTAAAAACTTCCAAGGAAGGAGATTCCACCACCTCCCTAGGTAACCCATTCCAGTGCTTCACCACCCTCCTAGTGAAAAAGCTTTTCCTAATATCCAACCTAAACCTCCCCCACTGCATCTTGAGACCATTACTCCTTGTTCTGTCATCTGCTACCATTGAGAAGAGTCTAGATCCATCCTCTTTGGAACTGCTGAGCCTCTCATCAGCAACAGCATCAGTGTTCCAGCCAGAAAATGATACAGCTGCTGTGCTGGGAGCCTTAAGGCTGCTTCTGGCTTTGGGTCCAGGCTGGGAGAAGTTTGCTCATGCCTCAGAGCTCATGACTGTAAACACGGTACCTTCTTATTCATTATGTCATTCTCTGCCTCAAATAAGTTGCTGAACAAGTAATAAAATACTTTCATGAGTTAAAGTTTGTATTAATATTAGTCACATCTCAGGACTGAAACCATGATCTGGGGCCTGTTATGCTAGGAGCAGTACAAACATAAGGGGAAGTCTCTGCCTCAGATTGCTTGCCATCTAAATAGACAAGAGGTGGGTGAAAGTAAAGAGTACTGTCTTCCTTTTACATGTGGAGAAACTGAGGCACAGAGAGATGAAGTGACTTGCCTAAGGTCATGCAGGAAGTCTGTGGCAGAGATGGGCATGGAACAAAGCTCTCCCGAACCCTGGTTAAGAAGGCCATCCTTTTTGCTATGGTTCTCCCCCACTCCCCCATTAGCATTGGGGAGTCACAGTATAGCAAAGCAAGCTGCGTTTCAGTCTGGCTTGTGCACTGCCAACAGAAATGTGAGCTAACCTTTGGTTATGGAATCTTTTATAGGATGTGAGTGAGAGAGAATCTAGCTTGACTTTTAGATCCTAGGCTGAGCTGTCATGGATGGCAGTGAGAAGATCCCCTTCTCTCTCTTTCTCTGATCCAAGCAAGTCTGTTTACTTGATTTGATAGTAGAGGCAGTAAATGTAGAATCCCAAAAGGTCATGGTAGTCAAGTCCCATGAAAGGGTGGAGAAACCAGTGCTAAGAAAGGGTGTGAGAGCATGTGAAGCGGGGATTTTGAAATAAACTTTGATTGAGTCTCTCTGGTATAGTGCATGGATATGATACTCATGGGCCAGTAGGAAATAACCTCCATCTAACACATCTTCCTAAAAACTGAGGTGGGGGCTCAGAACAACACACGAAGCAGCAGCCAGATGAAATGGCAATGACTGGCCTTGCTTTTTTCTTTGTTCTCCCAGGACTTCACATCTCCAGCAAGTGCAATCTGCTTCAGTGGCTTCCATATACGCTGGTGTCTGTGATGGGTGGCCTGTCTTCTTAAGCGTAGTCAGGTCTAGGCACCATCCCCCCTGTTTTACAGTGTGACCCCTTTAAGGTGTGGGACAATGACACTGGCAGATATGGGGAGAGAGGAAGGGGTCATGGATTCTATTCCTTTAAAGGCCTGGGACTGAGAGCCTTGTAGAGAGGGTGATGGCAAAGTGGGATGGGGGCTGTTTGTCTCCTAACCAACTGGAACTAGCTTTGGGCTGTAAATATGCCGCCTCTTCCCTCCAAAGCTGCCATGAGGGGAAGGTGCCTGGTTAGCAGCCTTGCGTGTAATATATTATTAAAATGATTAGCAGTGTTCATGCTTTGGGGCATAGTGCTGGTCCCCTGCTGGGGTCAGCAAGATCCTCTAGAAGTTACAGAATTGCTCAGCTGGCCCAGTGCAATATTCTCCCTGTGAAATGTCCAGCATGGGCCAATGCCAGGTTGAACTGTTGGGCTGTTTCTGTAGCATTAGCGAAAAGTGAATGGCTATACTCACCAGTTCCTACGCTCACCCAGAGAAGATTCCAGACCTTGGCTTTTAGGCCCTAAGCCTGCAAAGACGCACACAGGTGCTTAACATTAACCATAATTAGTCCCATTGTCAGCTCCTCAGAGCGGGGATGATGTTGTTCATGTGTAGAGGTGACCAGTTAACAAGTGTGAAAAATTGGGACAGGGAGTGTGTGTTGGGGGTGGTGGTAAATAGGTGCCTATACAAGACAGAGCTCCAAAACTGGGACAGTCCCTTTAAAATCGGAACATCTGGTCACCCTGTTCATGTATGTGTTCAGCACCAGTGTTTGGCACTGAACATTTATTATATGCAATGCACCCCATTTTCCACAAGGGGGCAGCTTTCAGCATGCCAACCTCCCCATGCAGGGCTTGTCTCCCATTAGAAAACCGTACAGACTGCTTAGCTATCCTGGTATAGTTCAAGAGATACAATGACTTACACCCTGGGGTGGGGGTTTCTCTCAATAGAAAGGTGTTTCCCTGTATCGGAAGGGGAATAAGTTACACTACATAAGGCACCTTTACATGGTAAGTGTTGCGCTGGTATAAAATTACACCCCGACCTGCAATAGTACAAAGCTGAGAGTACGTCAGGCCTATGGGGCCGTGTCTCCTGTGGCTACGAACTCGGCTCTGCTTGACATATGTTGCCCCCAGGTCTCCAGTCCCTGGGCAGCTTTTCCGTACAGTTGGAAAGACGCCGCCTCTTTAACTAAGCAGCCTGCTCTCTTCCTTTTAAATTAACTTTTCTTCTCTAAGCCCTGGGAGGCTTTTCCAAGGCGCACTGTCTATTCTCAGGGGCTTTAATAAGCCTTGAGTGGCTTAAGACAAAACTAAGTTTGCCCTAATCTCTCATAAAAACACACAGCCTTTTGCCCTTCTATTCCCTTAAGGTCTTAGCTTGAGGTTTTCCCTTCTCTGTAGTGTTTATCTCAGATTGAAAGGAGATGCCTTGAAAATCCTCCTTTTAGAAACCCACAAATCCTCAGCTAAAAACTGAGTCGGTGGGGCTGGTGAGGGGAGTGGGGAGGCTTTTCTCACTGGGACACCCGTGTGCCCTGGCCCACACAAGTAGTGAGCAAAAAAGCCAGAGTACAATGTACTTACCTGCATCCCAGCTCTAAGGCCACTGGCATCTGGTTATCTGAGAGCGTGTCATTGTTTATATTGCAGCAGAGCCTAGAAGCCACAATCAGAATGAGAACCCCATTGTGCTAGGGGCTGTATGAAACTATGACAGAGTGTCCCTACTCAAAACATCTTAGAGGCTGTCATAGCTTCCTACTCAGATTTGAATCTTAGCGTTCATAAACTGAGAAGCTAGCATGAACCCTCTAAGCTTAATTACCAGCTTAGATCTGATATCGTTGCCATCAGCCAAGTGATTCCAGGGCTTGGCTCCCTCTCTGGTCTCTCAAAACCTTCTCTGGGGGACCCCAAGACTCAGAAGCCCTGAGTCTTACCACAAAGGGAAATAACCCCCCTCCCCTTGTCTTCTCTTTACTTCCTCCCCAGGCTTCCCCTCCGTGGGTTATCCTGGAAGATTACTGTACTTAAACTCCTTGGATTACAAAACAGAGAGGGCAATTTACCTTCCCCCCTCCTTCTTTTTCCCCCTCCCAGTCTTTCCCTGAGAGAGACCGTAATCCTGGCACAGGGATTTCTATCCCCTAGAGCCTCACTTAGAAAAGAAAATCCAACAGGTTTTAAAAAGAAAAGCTTTATATAAAAAGAAAGAAAAGACATAAAAATGGTCTCTGTATCAAGATAACAATATACAGGGTCAATTGCTTAAAAGAAAAATATGAATAAACAGCCTTATTCAAAAAGAAATACAATTTAAACATCCCAGCAACTACACACATGTAAATACAAAAAAACAATAAAAGCCTATTGTTTTTCTACCTTTGTACTCACAACTTGGAAACTGAAGATTAGAAGCTTGAAGATAGAAAGATCCCTCTCATAGCCGAGAGACAGACAAAAGACACAGACAAAGGGACACACACCCAAACATTCCCTCCCTGAGCTTTTAAAAATCCGGTTTCCTGATTAGTCCTCTGGTCAGGTGTTTGGTTCCCTTTGTTAACCCTTTACAGGTGAAAGAAACATTAACCCTTAGCTATCTGTTTATGACAGAGGCTAAAGAGAGGGGGAGGTGGAAAGTGGAGCAACCTACAAACAAAGTGATTAGAGGATGGGGGCATGTAGGGGGTCGTATTGGAGAGGGAAAGAGAGGATAAGGGGGATATAGGGGTCTATGCGGAGAGGGAGGGCGAGGGAGTGAGGCTGAAGAGGAGGGTTTGGGAGGAAGCTGGAGTGAACAACCAAGCACAGTCCATGCAGGGCTGGCTGACCCCACGGCCTGGAATGCCCACTGCATGTTCCAGCAGAGCTCCCCAAAGCCCAGGGATTTATGGGCAGGGCACTCAGTGAACACCTGCTGCAGAAGCACTTATGAAGTCTCTCGGTTAGCAACGGAGCAGCTAAAGTGTCTCTATGCCCTAGCTACAGCATTGCCTAAGGGCTGCTGGTAGCCAGATAGGGCCATCCCACCCAAAGGAATGAGATTGGTGGCCATCTTAAAGCAATGAAGAATGTCACTTGGGCTCCAATTCAGCAGAGCTCTTAACATGCTTAAATCCCATTGACTTCCCTTAAAAGTTAAGCACGTGCATGGGTAGGTGGTTGGATCAGCACCTGTGTTTTTAGCTCATTGATTGATCTAGAGTGATTGTGCACCTTCCTTTAATAGGTCTGTCTCGCATGAAGTAATAGCGTCTCACTAACTTAGGGTGACCAGACAGCAAATGTGAAAAATCGGGGCCGGGGGGGGCGGTAATAGGACCCTATATAAGAAAAAGACCCCAAAATCAGGATTGTCCCTATAAAATCGGGACATCTGGTCACCCTACACTAACTAGCTCCTTAGGAGCTATGTGTGAGGATCCACTTTGGCCAGGTCTGAAACGCAGCCTCCTCTAGGGTGGAACAGATCAGTGGCAACCTTACACAACTGTTTAAAAGAGCACGTGCAGTTCTGCTGTAGCATGAGGGTTCAGAAGTTAATGATGCAAGTAACTAACCAGTCCTGCAACTCTCATGCTTGCCAGTAACTGAGTTCAGGTGAGGAAAGGTGGAAGGTGCACAGAGACTGAAGCAAGTTTTATTAATGAGGGATGGGGCTGCAGATGAGATTCTAATGATAGTAGATGATGACTCTTCTGATTATGCTAATAGTCTGCAGTGCTTCGTAAGTGGTAACTGTGGATTCTGCAGATGGTTGCAGTGGGGATGGTGCAGATCTGAAGCAGTCCCTACAGGTTGTCTAGAACTGAAGGCAGTTGTTATAATTATCAGTCATTTATGTAGCTGCCGTGAAGGTACCTCTGTGCTTTGTAGAATATGACACAGTTCCAGCCCCAAAGAGCTTGCTAGCTAACCCATCTGTACATTAGATATGGGCACATTTATGGGCTCATTGCTGCAGTATCGGAGCTCCTCACCAAGCTTCAATGCCATAAAATTCCCAGCCTCCCCTTCTAAAAAGAGGAGCATCCCACATCCCCCAGACGGGGACACAGATGCACACTGAGGGGAAGTGACTGTTCTGGGGTCAAACCGGTAGCATTTGGCAGAGCCTAGGACTAGAATCTGGCCCTGCTGGCTCCCAGTCCTGTGCCTTGACTACGCAACCGTCCTTCGACCTTTCTTCTGTGTAAGATGCTTAGCTGCTATCCTGAATCTGCCCCTCTCTGGGAGTACACGGCCTCCACCACAGTATTGTAAAACCACACCAGCACCACGCCTGGCCAGGCTGTATTGAAGACGCCTGCTCTTCCCCCGCATGCCATGGTTCGGCAGCTTGAACTGTGCCCTGAAGCCTGGTTGGTTTGTTTTTCTTTCTTTCCAGTGGGCAGCCTCTTTGCTCCACTTAGCTAGAGCCATGGACCTCATTGAAATATAACCCTCCTAACAGGATGTGATCCAAGCTACTGCCTGTTAAGTGCCGGTGAAATGCACGTTTGGGTGTCCTTACTTTAACACATACCATGGTGAACAGGCTAGTGCGTTAGCTGAGGGAAAAGAGGGGATGGGAGAACCAGGGCTGTATCTATGGAAGCCGATTGCAAACGAAGACTCCGATCATGCACTGAGCTTTGTGCAAGCAGATGCCTGAGCCTCTGCAAAACCTCTGATCAACTGGGGCTCTGCTCACGTGAAGTAATTTGCAGGATCGGGTCCTATGTCCATAAGCTCTTTGAGAGACTGTCTCTGATGCTGTATTTGTGTAGCACCTAGCCCCAGGGGGCCCTGATCCTGAGCAAGGTTTTTAGATGCTACCCTTGTACAATAAGGAACGAAGTAGGCAAATGTGCTGAGGCCTTTAGAGCCGTTAGGTGTGTAGATGGCTGTTAATTCAGATGGTCAATGACCTGAGAGTGGAGTTGGAAAGATGACAAAGCCACTCAGCATTAAGCCCCATATGCAGGTGTTTGTCAGTAGCTTTACAAATGCTCTCCTAACTGTGGATGTAGAATTGTAGGACTGGAAGGGACTTTGAGAGGTCATCTAGTCCAGTTCTCTGCACTCATGACAGCACTAAATATTATCTGGACCATTCCTGACAGGTGTTTGTCCAACCTGCTCTTAAAAAACCTCCAGTGACGGAGGTTTCACAGCTCCCTGGGCAATTGATGATTATTTTAAAACACCAGTGAAAATAGCTTTTTCGGGCAGGGGAGCTCTGAAGATCTTTAAAGGGGTCAATATGTCTTGTGTGATCAGAGTATTGGGGCACCGAATACAAAACTGAAGAGCCAGCCCTGAAGGACAGTGCTTTTCATTGCTGGAAGGTTTAGCCATTTTGCCGTGGGTTTCTCTCCATTCCTCACAGTTGCTCTGGGTTGGGGCTCTTGCGATCTATTAGGACTGCCCAAGGGGCCATGTTCTGCAGTTGGGGGAAGCCATCATGGGCAATCACCAGCTCTAGACTCACAGGAGACTAAGATTTGCCCGGGTGTGTTACCTTGGGTGAAAGTGGTGCAGGGAAGGTTGAATCTAATATTGGGGGGTGAGGGGACATGCAGCTAAGTAGGAAGCTATAGTTGAAAGCTACCAGAGCAGAACATATAAACAAGTCCATTGCTTGCACATCATGCCTTCTGTATGATTCACGAGAGGGGCTTTGCATAATTCACAATTAAGGCTCACCCAACGAATTGCTTGTTTCCTGTTGTGAGTTCTCAACTTTGCGGGTTCCTAGCGAGGAGAGAGACAGGCCTGCCTCGGACAGCCTGTTGGGAGCTGCCGTATTTGCATATTACTAGAGAGCTGATGAATTATGCAGTTGCTGTGGCAGGGCCAGAGGAATTGGCTGCAGCCAAGCAGCTCCGAAAAGCATATTTATCTTTGTGTTTGTATTGTGTTTTCCCTTCCTTCACCCCCCTTAAAACACACACGTGAGGGAGAAAACAACCCTCAAACTTTGCAGACTTCTTGCATCTGATGTCCCCCGAACCCTAAAACAGCTAATCCCTTTGGATTTATCCTCCTTCTCATATGTAATTTCAAGCAGCTGGAAGTCACTTTAAGAGGACCAGTGAATATTTGACACTGATATTGATAGAATGGGACCAGAGAGGGCTTTACTGGGAAGACTTGGGATTCAAGCTTCTACATGCAGTAAGAGGTTTATAATGCAGGACATGATGGAGGGGGAAATATGGTTGGGTTGTTTCTCATATATAATGTATGGGGGTGAGGCTGATCAGCTTCAGATCTTTCCCAGGCCGATGTACTTGAAGGAGCATCAAGCTAGCTTTTCTTTCATCTGCCTCGCCATTCATTGTTGTTAGTGTATAATGTGATAGCACCCAGGAGCTCCCGTCACAGACCGGGATCCCATTGTGCTAGGTGCTGGACAAACACAGAAAACAGATGGGCCCTGCCCCAAAGAGCTTGAAATCAAAGTTATCTGTTTAGTCAGATATATCCTTCTATTTATATACCTGCCCCATCACTTCTGTCTGTAGTCGGTATTTTTGGGGTCTATGGACCTATTTGTCGAGGCCCGATCCAAAGCCCATAAAAATCAACAAAAGCCTTTCCACTGGCTTCAGCGGGCTTTGGAGCAGGCATCTTGTTCCCAGGATCTGCCAATATCTCCCTGAATTAGGCCTGAGGCAAGCCCCCCATGCTGAGTCTGCACTTGGAAGATATGGTGAACTGGTGTGCTGCCTTTAGGGGCTCAGGTCGTCCTGTTTCACAGCCCCGTGCAATGGGTCTTTGTGCTTCAGACAAAAGTTACAATTCTTTTAAGATTCTTTGCAGAGCCAGGACTGGAACCCTTATCTCTTGGGCCCCAAAACACAGGCCTCTAGCAGTTGAACTGAAGAAGATCTCTCTTAGCTGGCTGCAAGAGCTGGCTTCAGGGGAAAGGGGGGTAGTCACCTTGGTGTCAACTTCCAGGGGTGCTGGAGTGCTGTGCCACTCGGGGGTTGTTTTGTTTTTGTGCTGATTGGCTTGGGGTGTGTGTGTGTCCTCATCCATCCCCTTGTCTCTTGGTCCATCCATCTCTTCTTTCCATTCATTAATTTCCTGTATCCACTCTTTCAGTCACTAAATCATCTATATGAATGCTTTCCCTCCTCACCTATCCTCTCAATGGGCCATTGCAAACCTCTCTGTCTATACATTGAGATGCAGACTGGCTGCCACATTCTCAGCCTGTAAGGTTGTCAAATTCATGGTAAACACACAGAGAAGTTAGTTTGAAAACCCCCTAGAATTATCTTGCTGGAAGGTTGCAATGTAACCCTACTTTATTTCCTAAAATCCAGAAACTTAACAATACAAGAGCCAAAAACAGAGAAAAAGAGAGAGAGAGAGAGAGAGAGAAAGCAGGCTGCTCCATAAAGCAGCGAGGCACACTTTACTATGAGCAGGCTGTCTGCAAACTGACTGCTGCTAGGTCTCCAGATCACATGTGTAGGCAAGCAGGACCGGGAACCCCACTCAAGCATTTGAAGTGACAGGTTACTATTCCAATAGCTTTCAATACACCACAAAGATGTCCTCCTATCTTGGGCTGCTTGATAAAACCTTCCCATTTGTGGTCTGCTCCTGCCCCACACTCAATTTCATTTACATATGATGACCCAACAGAATGGAGGCTTCCCGCTATGCAAAAGGGCGACTCCAAAGTGAAACACTGTCTTACTGATCGCATGGCCCCATTAAATAGCCCAGTGCTCCTTCCACAGTGCACAGTCTGTCTAGCTGAGCTGTATGCTGGGAGAGCGGCCTGGTACTAGCAAGTGGAATGATCCCTCCCATGCCAGTCCAGCCCTTCTTCAGCTGCTGCAGACACCTGGAGGCACACCAAGTCCCTTGTGCATAACCAATTCTTTGGGGTATCTTTTGCCTCCCTTTCTGTGCTGACCCACAGAAAATGTGGATTTGCTCTGGTTCACAGCTTGGGGACTTGGTCCTTTCACCCATGCCGCAGCTCTGAAATTCCTAGGCTTAGTCTCTGGTGATGGCCAAGCTGCCGATTTGTGCCACTTGCTCAGCAGTGTGTAGTGACCCCCGGCCACCGTGGGCTCCTATCCTGTTGTCTCTCTTTCCCCGCCATCAGTACTTTCCAAGTGCACAGGAGATGGGGAAGTGCGAGCAGCATCAGACCCCAAAGCACAAACGTGGTTTGAAAATTGTCTCATTCTAAACACTGACCTTGAAAGGTTTGTCTCTTCCTTTCTTCCCTCCAAAGCACCCAGAACAAACCTGCTCAGCTGACAAAGCAATAAATATTTTTCTGAGATACCAGCCCTAAAAATTCAACTTGGATTTGGAAATTCAGCTGCATTCCTTCCATATCTCTTATTCTACGTTATGATGATGGGTCCGGATGGGATCTTCTGGCTCGCTCTCCCATGGTGCTGTGCAACTGATGGGCCTCAAGGCAAGTGCTGTATCACATGTCATCCCATGGCTTGCAGAGAGAGAGCTTTAAAATTCAGTAGCCTGGCCCAGTCACATACCTGTGATGTGTGTGCAAATGTCCGCCCTGGAGGTGCTATTCTCTGTGTCCAGAATAGTAACACACACGAACAAACTGGGTGGATGCCCGGGCCCCTGGCTGCAATGACTTGGTCTTATTCTAGTTTTCTCTTTGTCCCTAGATGTTTCTTTGAGTCCCTTTTCAAGGGGTTTGGTACTTGCTGCACAGCTCAGTAGCAAGCGTGTTCACTGTGGGCTGCAGTGTCTAAAGCGGAGTTTGCTTAGAAGCCGGGGGAGCTTGCACAATGGGTCAACTGGTTTCTGTTTGGATCCAGGCCATCCCCTGGGAGGCTCATGGGTGATCGGTGGCTGGTTTCTTTGTAACTATAAAAACTCCCCACGCTCTTTCCTGTTTTTAAAAGAGATGCCGTCCAGGGTAACGGAACGGGCCCTATAAGTAAGAAAATCTCTCTCGGCCTCTCTCTGGGTTGCTGGTCTTGCTCGAGCCATGCACGTGACATTCATACTGTACTCGGTCAGTCTTGCAGGATCACCACAGGGATTTAAAATGACTATAGCTATGCGGACCCTCCCCCCGTTCCTTGAGGATTGCACCACCACCAGTGACAGGGGGTGCCTTAGGTAAAAAGGAGAAGCAAAACCAACACATGGTCCAAGACACCCACTTCATGGACATGTTCCACCACCCAGGAGGCTGAAGTCCAGGAAAAGCTTTGCTCTGAAAATCGCTTTCCTCCAAATACACTGAGGACAGCCACAGAGTAACAAAGTGTACGTACGGGGGGTGGGGGAAATGCCAATGATCCTGGAAAATGTGGCTGCTTCAGAACAACTCCCCCACCCCATGCCCAGTGTTGACCAAGAATGGTAACACTGGTGCACCTGAAGTTGAGTGACAGCTGGGGTGGCAAAGGCTGGAGACCCCAGATGTAAACGTGGAGAGCCTAGGCAAGCATTTGACCACTGTCTGAGGCAGTGCCATCATCAACAGCCTCGCCTCCTCAGGAACTATTCGAATAGTGCCAACACCAGGGCTTGGCTATGGTTTTGGGGTGACAAGCTGTGGGGTTGGTCTGGGCTGGACCAAGCTGGGAGAAGTAAGTTTCTGAGCCAAGAGGGTGCAAGTCATTCTTTTCCTCTTTAGTGCTCAAACGATTGTTGTTCTGGTAAAGGGCTTAGTCACCAGGCTGGCGTGTGTTCTGGTGCCCTGCTGCCTCCATCCTGACCTGGAGGGATGCCTTGTAGTGGAGGTGAGGTCCCATTTGGACCGTGGTCTCTGCTGAGATGGCCCACTTTTGTTGCATGGCTGGGGGTCTGCCAGGAACCGCACTAAACCACCGGGTTCTCTTCACATTGGCCACCAAACAGCGACTTTCAGCCACTACCAAGCCAAGCTGGATCTGAGTCTGTGACTCAGAGATAAGAGGCTCTGTTGCTTATCAGCAATGCCCAGTGCCTGGAAGCCAATGGTGGTGATGTTAGACCTGCTGGACGAGCTATGGGCAGCCTCTATTTCACACTTGGAAGGGACCTTGAAAGCCCTGCATCCTCTGCCCCTCCCTGGCTTTGCTACCAGCATCCTCTTGACCCAACTTTGTCTGGGAAGACGTGCTCCAAGAACTTCCCCTGCACTGCCCCATATTCCACACCTTGTTCTCTCCCCATGCTGTGTGCTTTCCCCTCCCATGTCGGCACACTCTCTTCCGTTCACATATTTCCCCTCTTCTTCCCAATGTGAAGGCTTCCAGGGGTGGTGCTGGGGGAAGGACGACTCGTCCATCCCACCCAATGTCTTACTATCCCCTGGTCGTCTTGCTGCAGCTGGGGGCTCAGGGCTGCCCTTTGGTTACGTGGTTGCCGTATTCTCCCTGCTGGTGAGGATAGCTTTGCTTTCCCATTACTGTCCTGCTTCCTGACTACTGAGAGGGAGCTGGGATCATCTGGAAAAAGCCTCAGGAGCAATGGCTAACTTCCTGCCTTACTTCAGCTTGAACTCAAGGAGCATTTCAGCTGGGACGTCTAACTCTCCCACTGTCTACTTCACTGCCTGCCCCCTGCCATCTCCTGTCCTTTGTCTGCCCTACATCGAGTGGAGCTGGGCACAGCGTGGTATGCTAATCCCACTTCTTGTTTCTCCCCTCATTCTATAGCACACCAAGCCTGGCATCTCTCTCCTGCCGGCACCTGCTCCTTTCTCCACGGGGGGTCTTGTGTTGCTAATGAAAGTGACAAACACGGCTAGGAATGGCAGCTGGACGATTCCACCCAAGATGCCCCTGCAGTGTCTGGGAACTGTCTGGCTTCTTACTATATCTTCAAAATAACAAGTGTGTATAGTGACGAACCTCTGCTCACCTAGCACTTCAAAGGCTGTCACACCTTCACAGTGACAGCAGAGGTAACATCCAGATCTTCCTCCTCCTCCTATGGCCCCTGTGACCTGAGCTAAAGGAGAGTCTCTCCCACCTGTTAGCAGTATAGGGCTTCTAGCACACAGCTTAGCAGTTTTGATTCCATCCAGCAGAAGGCGGTGGTGCACACATCACAGAATGGTGGAGCGTCTTTGCCTCTCTTGTAGCCCTGAAATATGATTTTTTTTTTTTTTTTTTTAAAGAAACAACCCATCCTGCATCAGCTCCAAGGGGCTGCTGTCTAGCAGGGAGTTCTACCCTCCTTACCCTCCTTGGTTATCCAGCTTGTGTTTTGCTCTCTACGAGATTTTTCCAAGGATCTGCAATCAGACCAAGCAGACCCTGGGCTGGGTTCTTGGGAAGAGGCCCCTGGCGGCTCTCCCATCCTTGCATTCACACATGCTGTGGCTTTCTAACTTTCTTGCTTCTCTTTCTTTGCCCCCTCCTTGTTTCTCCAAAGATCCCATCTCAAAAATACCTCCTCCCCCCCCACTACAGAGCCTAAAATTCAGCTCCAGCTCTTTGGAAAGGCTCATGAGTCTCAGATGCTCATGATCTGCCCTGCAGATGTCTCTTAGCTGACTAGGAGCCAGGGAAGGAAACAAGAACATGTTTGTTCCTAGACTGCAATATGAGAAACTCTAGGTGCAGCAAACATGTGAACTTCACCTGCCTTCCAGTTCTCCACCAGCCTTGCTCATGGCACTCTCCTTCCCTCTTGTCTTAACTTTCTCCCAGTAGAAGAAAAGGTTAGCTGAGATCACACATCCAACCGGTTGCTCAGATTCGAACTCCCTGGGGCTAATTATGGAACAACCATTAGATAAAAGTCAACATATGTTGTAAAAGGCACTATGTATCACCGCCTGACAGTTCTTAACAATGTGCTCATGTAACAGCTGTCAAATTGCAATGCTAGAAAATGAGTAATATGTTGATTTATGTACATCAGATCTGCCCTTCCATTCAGCCACAGCAATGCAAGACGCTCGCGCCGCAGCAGCCTTGCAGGGCGGTGGGGGGAACCGAGGAATTTGGTGCTTCAGGAGACGGAATGGCGACGCTGAGTCCAGACCACTCCCAGCTTGGGGGAGGTTTTCAGTAGGTCCCCAAAAGCTGAAACCAGCCTGACACCAATACAAATCCAGAGGGGCTGCACTGAAGTAAATGGACTTATCCTGAGCTTGTCTGGGACTAGCAGAGATCTGAATTGTGCCTGCTGAGTTGGGAGCAGTAGGGGTGAAGGCATAAACTCTGTTCCCATATTTATGCACCGCTTTCTTGGTTACTCCTGATCACGGAGCTGAGTACGAGCCGAGGGACCTGCTCTCATCCCCATTAAAGTCAATAGCAAAACACCCTTAGGCATCAATGGGAGCAGGCTGGGCCCTAACTGAAATGCCTGTGGCTGATTGTACCTTGGGGACTGGATTCTTTCTACCAGCCTCTGTAAGGTGGTGATACCTTCATGCTGCAGAATTCACCTGCCGAATGTCAGCTCAGTGGCTAATACCCTCAGCAGCCCTGTTGTCCTCCAGGAGGTAGCCCCAACTTTGCACAGGGCAGTTATTACCTCAGTTGACTCCTGCCAGGGGCCCTGCATCAGCAGAGAGTGGGCGGAGAAGCTGGTGTGTCCTTGCCAGGCAGATGAAGGTCAGTATCTCCAGTTGCTCTGGGACAGTCCATGGTGATTTCTGTTTCAGTGCATGGAGCTTGGCTGCCTGCTTGGACTCGGACAGCCTGGTTGTATGCATCACCTTTGTCATGGCCAGACAATTAACCCCTCCAGCCTAAAGCTGAGGACTCACCCAGACCCTCATTGGGGAGCTATTTTACTGGTTGCCCCATGCAGTTAATGGACCTGATTGGGCTTTGGGCGGCTCAGAGGAAGAATTCTCCTCAGTCAGAGGCCCTGCTTGGGCATTATGACCATCTTTTAATCTCTGCTCCAGATGATAAATTCTTTCTCCCTTCACCCATTTGGATGGTTCCATCTTGGGATTCAGATGTGCTGCAGCAGAAGCAGTGGGAAGGAAGGGTGTGGGGGGTCATGAGAGAACTGAGAGAGGAAATCCATGCTTCATTGTGATGGAGGGGAAGAGCCTTATTCTCAGCAGGTCTCTTTCCCTCTCCGTACTGGAGCTGAATGGGAACTGAATCTTTCTTGTCGCAGGATTTCCCCTGTGTTCCATAAAAAAAAACCCATTCCATTCTGGAATGGAATGAAAATGAAAAAATTTTAAATTCCCCATGAAACAAAATTCCAACATTCCCCCCCCAGCCCCGACCCTCCTGATCAACATGCTCGGTGTAGATAAAATCGAACAGTTTCATTCTAGTTTTGACTTAAGTTTATATTATAGAATACACAAAACATTGAAACCCAAGTTGTTTAGAAACCAAAAATCAAAATGTTCCATTCCTCCACCATGCCACATTCTGATTTTTTTTTTCTAAATGAAATTTCCTCGAAATTGACACCTTCCCGCAAAATGTTTTGCTTGTGACCAACTGGCACTTTCTGATGGAAAATTGATCCATTGGAAAACTTCCTACCAGTTCTACTCTGTGCCCAGGTAGGATTCAAAGCAGTCAGGAGACTGATCTGCAGCAGCAGCTGCTCATCCTGGGATAATGAAAGGAAGATAAGGGAGTTAGGAGCCAAAATTCCATTTGGAGCTCAACTCCCCAAATGCTGGCCTATCTCAGCAAGTGTCCAGCAGACTGCCTGCAACTGGCTGTTGGGAGCTTCTCTGCCCTGATTACACTAGCTGCCAAACCAGTGTGAACCCCAGCTGGAAATGGAGCAGTGGGGATTTCTAGACACTAGTTAGCAGCAGTGGTTTGATGTTCCTTACCTGAGCATCCCTTTGCATCAGTACTTGCCTGTCTCTGTTCCTTCCAGCTGGGGGTCTTCAGGACCGTTTAAGTGAGCCGTGCTGTATTCCTGCCCTGATGTTCTCGAGTTCCATTCACTCTCTCTGCTGGAGTTTGACAGGTCTTTCAAAATATTTGGAGCCGAGATTGCACCAGGCTGGGTTATGGCTGACGGCGCTTCCACTTCTTCAGCTCCCGTTGAATCAATTATCTCTGTCTCTCTTGTTGTTAAACTGTTTAACAGAGGCCACAGGCCTTACTCCTCTAGCTTGCCCAGGCTGGGCAGAGATCACACGTGCAGCCAGACAACACCGTATTTCAGAAGCTTGGGAAAACTTTAACAGTGTTGCAGCTTCTCGGGAACTGCCTTGGGTTTAGCAGCATAGGAATTGGCAGGGGTCCTCCTAGCCCTGTCTCTGACTGTGGCCAGCACCAAGTTCTTCAGAGTAAGGTTCAAGAAACCCAGCAAGTGGCAGCTGTGGCATAACTGGCCCACAGAGAGAGTTTCCTCCTGAACCTCACTAGTTAGAGGTTGGTTTATGCCCTGAATCATCGGGATTATATATGTATATATATCAAATCCTTGCCATTGGATGTTTACATTTTCCGTGCCAAGCAATGAAAGTCTTTGGCAGGCAGACAATGCTTTCTGCACTCCCTGTACCTGATGGCAAACGGATGTGTTCAGACCAAGCATTTCCTTCTTCCTTTCACAGTATTGCCAACCCCACAGGTTAAAAAAAATTGAGTCAGGCCTCAAAAAATGACAAGATGGGCTTAAAAATCATGATTTTTTTTTTTGTAAAAGTGGGCGTTTTCTTTGCATTCTTATTTTTGAGCTTTTAAGGTTCTCTTGAGTCACATTTTCAACCATTTCTCCTCAGCTGCAAGGGTAGAAGCTTACTTTAAAAAAAAAAATGACTACTGACTTTCTGAGAGGCAAGTCAGGTAAGGTGATATTTTTTACTGGACCAACTTCGGTTAGTGGAAGGCATAAGTTTTCAAGCTACACACAGCTCTTTTTCATGTCTGGGGAAGGAAGCAGTGTGTTTGAGCTTAAAAAACCCCCATTTTCTCTTATGTTAACATGAGCTGGGGCTTTAAGAAAAAAACACTAACCGTCTCAAGACCTGTGGTAAAATTGCAAGAAATGGCAATACTGCATTTATGATGTGACATGCTCTGAGTTCTTGTTTTAAATGGAACAGTGCTTACATTGTGGTTGGTGTAGAGATGGAAAACTAATGTTATACCTACATATTTCTCAATTTTTTTGTATTCCAAGTTTTAAAAGATACAGTCTTGTCTTTTTTTTTTCTTCAAAAGAGAGACTATTTCTAGCAACTGTCCTCTTCTATACTTTGAGCACCTCCTTAACTTGATTAAAATGCACCCAGATGATTTTTTGGTTGATTTTTAATCATTTATGCGGCCTTTTCAACTTTTTTGATACTTCATTGGCATTTGGAAAATCAAAATAGGCAGCTTTAGTTTTGCTTTCTGTTTCCTTTCTTGGGCCACAGCTTGGATTTCATGTGCTAAAGGAGAATGCAGAAATCCAAATGTAACTGTTTATCTCGCTGAGATTCAAAATGTAACCAAATTATTTGTAGCACTTAATAAAATAAAAAAATACATGTGTACCTAAACTGCTAGTCAGTCCCTTTAATCTACTGAACAATTGTGACAACCGCTGAGCTGAACTGATGAGTGGTTTTGAGCGGGTTCATTCAGAAAACCTCACGTAAAACTAAATAAACAAAGTGCCACTTCGATTTGCTCTTTATAGACTGATATTTACCAACCCGCTTTGTACTCTACTCCATAAGTTAATATATTTTATTTTTCTAATTCATATTGATTATTTACTAACTTCTCTCCACACTGAATTTTCAGCTTCTTTGTCTGATTTCTGTTGGGGATTCTTTTCATATGGAGTGTGTGTGTTTGTATTTGTTAGGTGATTTGTTCTTTTGAGAGGTTGTATTAGCTGGGATCACTACCATTTGGGCACAGTCATGCATTGGGGGGGTCTCTTCTCAGTCACTCTTGCTATATCCAATCCAGCTGGGCAGAGGAATCTAATGCAGATTCTTCTGTTCCCAAGGGCTATAGTTTGAAGTCTGTTGTTTAGCTGCCAACATGCAGCGTTATGGTTCTTTATATCCCATGGAATAATTGAGCCAGGAACCTTTTCCTTTTCTCTCAAACTCCATTATTTAGCAATGACAGAGCCTTAGGTAAATCCTTCACTTGATTTCCAACACACACTGTGAGGATAAGGGACCAGGGGAGAATGGAAGGTCTGAAAATAAGCAGATGAAACAACTGATTGTGTACAATATTACTGTGTATAAAAATATGCCAAGTAAAGCCTTTTACAAAAGCTTACAATGTTCTAAACTTGGTGGTCATTGTGATATATCTATATAGATACATATACTGTGATTCTGAATTTATGTATTCATGTATATAGAAAACTGTTCAGAAATTGTAGTCAGGCAAGAGGGACTGCCTCTCCAACCACCTAGTGTTGTACAACCCAGGAAAAGGCAAGTGATGGGCCATTAGAGTTAATGGGGAGACCCTGAGACATCCCAGCTACAATTTCCCACCCTGAATAACCACTCAACACTGTACCAGGAGAGAAAGGCGGGGGAGGTGGAAGGAAGGAGGAAAGCCCATTTATAAACTAAGGTTTGAAAGGGAGGTCTTTGGGGGGGACCATTACTGGCGGGTGCTGTCCGTGAAACACTGGCTCCCCTCTGTGGTGGGGGGCATGCTGTGAAACTGTTCAGAGGCAATAGGTAACTGGCATTAGAAAAGGGAGTTGATCTAATTTGAAAGTGTAACGTCTGAGGTTGCAACTTCGTTTATTTTCCATGGAACTTGTCTGTGTTTGCTCGGCCTCGCTGTTTCATCTTTGGATTGGGGGTGTTTTCATTAACTAAACCTGCTGTTTGTTTTTTACTCCAATCAGGTCTCTGTGGAGTGTGTGCACCAAAGTAAGCTGGTGGCCGGACATGTGGGGAGACTGGAGTGGCAAACCAGAAGGGAAGAGTCTGAGTGGCTGGGAGAGAAGAACTCACGGAGGGTTGATTTGGGGAGACGTGGGTGTGACCCTGCAAGGAGTAAATAGGCAGGTGGAAGTGAGAGTGAGACTGTGCGCTTGTGGGCAAGCGACTGGTGTCTGGGGTCTGACACAGCAGTTCAGCATTTAGGTGCCCCCAGGTTACAGGGCAGGTGGTGACAGAATCCTTTACCGCTCTGGGTTATCCCCCAAATGTCTGTTTGCCCTCCCTCCCCAGACAAAGCTAAGCTCTGTGCCTCACAGCAAACGTGCAGCTAAAAATTAAGATGCAAGTACAGCTCAGTACCTAGTTCCAGCTCGTATGTTCTCAGCCTGGCCACAAGGAGGCAGATGGTGTCAAGGGGCAGGAGATAGTGGTGGTTGGGACGTGAGCAGTCAGCAACTGGGGGCTGAGCCCACCAGTTCATTTCACACAAGCGGCTGCACAGCCCGAACTCTGGTGGCCAGCACTGGTGGCCTCAAGATGCAAGGTTCCCTATCCCGTTCTCAGCCTCCCATCCTTTCCTTCCTCTGGCCTTCTGTTCTTCCTGCGGGAGCTGTAAATGCAACATGTGCCAGGTAAGGGAATAAGGTCCAATATTTTTGCACAGAACCAAAGAAAATAGCTTTATTTTTCCCCATCAGTAAGCAGCCAGACCATTTCCATGGGAAGATGGGGAAAAGGAAACCCCCATGATAAATAATTGCTGCTTGTGTCTGTATGTTCCAACTGAGAGACTCCCTGTAGTAAAGTGGTAACAACAGGGTTAACTGAGTTCCCCAGAGTATTATGGGGTGGAGCAAGGCTTACTCCTGTCCCTGACTTCCTGTTAATGGGAGCCCACCTGAACTCTGTGGTGGTGCAGTTAAATAAAGCAGCAAGTTCCCAGCCTGCAGTCCTGCCAGCAAACTTATTTTTATTGCACTGAGTGGTCCCCTTACAAAACTCCCAGGGCTGTGTTATGAGCTGCTTATGCAGATGAGCCATTTATAGTGTGCTACCAGAGGTTTTATTGGTCCTGCGGAACCTGGGGACTGGGCTGCATTTTCTTGAGCACCGTTTGCTGGCTGCTTATCTATTAATCACTTGGATTTGTACTGACATAGGGCACTTTCATCACAGCTGGGAGTACCCTGTTGTGAAAGGGAAATGCATGTACCACACAAAGCCTGGTCTGTACCCGGAAAAACATTGAGTCCAAAGATGTGCGGTGATGGACTTACAGGGCATGGAGTGATTTAAAAGCCCAGTAACTAACCCTCTCTGTTTCCCTAAGGTGCTTGTTTAGCTACTTGGCATCCCCACTGGGGTTAACCATGGTCCACTAACTTGTCTTTAAACACGACTGTCTTTGTTTGTGTTAAGGGCAAAATTGAGCTGAACCGGGAGCTGGATGACACATTTTCGACCACTGTGCTTAATCCCTGTGTACACAGGACTTGAAAGAGTAGGAGCGAATGCGCCTGCTGATGCCCCTCAAAATAAAAAGCTGAGCATCTCAGCTTGTCCCAGCTGCAGGTTGGCTTGACGCTTTCACTGCCAAGGTCAGGAGTGCTGTTACTGACACAGCCAGGAGAATATTAGTGGGTGGCTGCTGAAGTAGCAAAACATTATCTTTCCCTTCATCTCCATGCTTTATAAACCCCCCAGCTCAAAAAATAAAGGGCCCTAGACCCGAGCTTAGCAGTTCACCAGGGCTATTTGAAAAGCCCCATGGTGGTTGTAATGCAAATCTCCGAGTCATGCTTTAATCGTTACCAAAGGGAGACAATTAGGGTTAAAATATACATTCCTAGATAACAAGGAGACAGTAAAGAAATAAACAGAGCAAAGAGCTAATAGGATACATTTATAGCATCCCTTCGCTGAGAGGCTTGGCAGGGTTTTTCTCAAGAAGTGATCAGGGTTGGGCTCCTTCATCTTGGGGATCAGAGAGGGGAGGTCACACATAGCTCTGCCCCTGAGCTGCTGGGTGACCGTAAGCAAGTCATTTCACTCTCGGTTTCCTCCTCTGTAAAGTGGGGAGGTCTCTGGTCTTTGTGGGGGCCACAGATTGGATGTGAATAAATAAGTACAGCCACTGCCCAACAGGAACCTCTGGAGGGGGCCGGAGAGAGGCTGCAACCTGGCCCTCCGCAAGTGTGTGTCCCAGGGTCTCCTTCTCTCCTGGCAAGAGGCTGGCACTTGTGGGGGAACTAAGTGAACCACACTGACAACTCTCCCGTGCTCACAGCTCCATAAAGGGACCCATCCACCATGTCCTGGGCAGGCCATGGAATCATGGTGGAGTAAAGGCTAGCCCCCCGGGGACTCTCGCCTCTGATGGAGGTAGGAGGTCCTGCCTCTCCATCATCTATTATTTACAGTACAGGAACTGCACAAGCTGCTGCTGTGCGGGCTTCCCTCACCCGCTTGCTGTGCCCCAACCCTGAGCTGTGGGACCACCACTTAGGGGCAACAAGAGGGAGTTCAAGATCTATTATCCACCCTGGCTGTTTTGCTCAGCCCTCCAGCTGTGTTGCTGAGTGTTGTAGTTTGAGGTTATTACTTGTGTGTGGGGGGAGAGAGGGGAAGAGGGGACTAGAGCTGGGTAATATCTGAAAAATGCAATTTCATGGTGGTCAAAGCAATTCATGTATTTGGGTTGAATTCAGCAAAAAATGAAAGGAGAATCATTTAAAAAAAAAGTCAGTTTGTTTCAATATTTTGTTTCCAAACTGACTGTGTTGTTTTGAACGCCATTTGAAATGTTTTGTTGGATCATAGTGAAATGTCCCCTCTCCTCTATATTTTGGTGAGAAAAGAATTCAGAGGACCCATTTTTTTTTCTTCAGATTTTTTGGTTCATCCACTGAACTGAAAAATGAATTACTCACTCAACTCCGGTATGGATGCTGGTATGCTGAGAAACAAATTGAAATTCTCACCTACTTCACGGTTCAGGGCCTGCAAATTCTGCTGGGAGCTTTAACTGTAGCAACATCCTAGGAGCACAAAGAGCTTGAAAGTGAAATGGATTATAAACAAAGTGAAATTGACTGGCCTAATTTCAATGTCTTAAAAAAAACAAACATACAAATTTGATTAAAGTAAACACTATCAAGGGGTGAAGAATAAACTTTATTTTAAAAATCCTTTGGGTTTTAAATTTGAACTAACATTCGTAATATGGTTAGGATTTTCATTAACTCGATAGAATGCTTTTAAATTTCCCACAATTCAGGGGCGAGTGGGAGAAAGTAGACTGCTTGCCTCTCTCACCGACGGACGCCGGTCTAAAGAAAGGTGCCTTACCCACCTTGTCTTTCTCATATCCTGGGACTGACATGCCTACAATGACGCTGCAGACTGAGAAAAGTTTTATTCTAAACTACAAGTGGTGGTTTGTACCTTGCTCACTCAGCAAAATAGGAATGGGTGCCTAGTCCTGGCTAAAGAACCACAAATAGTGAACGTACGCTCAGAAAGGTTGCTGTAGATGATCCATGCATTTAATCTGCCAAATCTTCTTCTGCATGTAGTTCATCTACTCAGCTCTTACCCTTTGATGAGCTTCAACAGCTGCTGTTTTGCCTTTGCACAGACCCAGAATAACTTTCATGTCCAGGAAAGATAACCCAGGCTTCTTAGGCTTTGTCTACGCTGGAACCTGAATGACAAAAGTTTTGCCAACGAAAAGCACCCATGTGAACAGTGCTTGGTGGGCAGGAGAGCTCCCCTTTATTAACAAGGTGAGGGGGAACATGCTATTTTAGAAGAAGGATAAAATTTAAGTCTTTGTAGCTCTTGGCACCCAAGGTCAGAAACTGTGTTGACATCAAATTCAATTGTACATGGATGGGAAACAAGATTGGGGGGCCAGGTTTTCAACAATGACTAGTGATTTGGGGGGTCCAGCTCCAGACTTCTTAAAAGGAACTGATTTTCAGAGAGGTGGATGTTCTGAAAATCAGAGCCCTTTAAGTCATTTCATGTTGGGCCCCCAAATCACAAGTCATGTTTAAAAGTGATATCCTGTTTCTTTTTCAGCATTTCCTTTAGATAGTGTGCTCTGCCCAAGGCCTGCGCCCTGTTACTAGCACTTTAATAAATGCATTGGTTTACTTTTTGCTGGGAGAGTAAAACCAAATGGAGATGGATCAATTTCACATTGTGTTTCTAGTCAGTTGCACCGTCTGGTTTACCTCCAGTCACACAAAAGCCTGGAGTTCTGAGGCTGCAAATGCAGTAGAAAATCCTCTTCTGCCAGCTCTAAAATTGTGTTTGCTGAAACTTATCCCTGCCCCCAATAAATATCAGAATAAGTTCAGCCTAATCAATGATGCTTTCTACTCATATTAAGCTTTGTAATACTCATTCAAAATCTAAATGTAGGGCCTTGATCCACCCATGACAATTTATGTAGCACTTCCCACTGTTACAGCTAAGCACTAAACATTATTCCTTTGGAAAAAAACACCTATAATCTTGAATTATACAAGCACTTAGCTTTGCTGGCTAAGTACCATATATTATATGATGTAGTATACAGATGGTGAAGGATGCATTGTAAGTGTAGCAGGAGACCCGGACGGTTGCTGCTAATACTATGCTTTCTTCTCTTTTTCTCCCCCAAACACAGGCTCTGATTTTGCAAACCTTTCCTTATGTGCTTAATTTGATGTACATGAATAGTCACATTGAGTTCAATGAGTACTGTGCTTGGGCAGTGGAACTCTTCATGTTCTAAAGTAAGCATGTGTGTAAACGTAGGCAGGCTCAGGGATGCTGATGCATTCAGTGTTCTAGTGAGGATTATTAGTACCCATAGTGTGAAACATTTCCTGTACTAATTAATACTATGATTGGAGTTGCCACTAGGGGGCAGTGTAAACACAAGGTATGCATATTACTAATGGCTATGGTCAAATAATGGGGACCAAGAGGAAATTAGGAGATTTATTTGAACATTAATGGATTTAGAACTATTTGATGTCCTCTTCCCCTACCCAAATAAAAGATGTCTTTATTTGAATGTTTTCCCTTAATCATATGCTTCCCAGTAGAAAAAGATCTCCACCATTATGTAATGGGTAAAAATTTCAGAAGGGCCCTGGTGACTTTGGTGCTTAAGCTGTATTGAATTTTACTGAAATTTAGGCTCCAAAGGACCTTAGTTACCTTAAAAAAAAATGAGAATTAGACTCCTATGTCACTTAAATACTTTTGAAAAGTTCCCCTCCAATGTAGTCTAAATGCCTCTCTAGAATTGTATTTATGCAGGTACCTAGGAGGTACACCATGGCATGTGAGCACCTCACATTTAGCTTCTCCATCATCCTGTATAGCAGGGAAGTTGCATGAATGCTGGTTTATAGATGGGGAACTGTTGCTCAGAGAGATGAGATCATTCTTTCTATTTCTTGCACAAAATCTGTGGCAAGGAACGGAAACCAGATTTTCTGAGCCTAATGCTAGTTTTTTAATTGCAAGGCCACTCCTCCTACATCCCCTTTTCTGCTTCCTTTGCCATGTCACATTTACAACAACAATAACAAATAACAAGCGCCTTTTCGTCCATTATTTGGAAAAGATTAGCGCTAAGTAAAATACATAAGGGTGGGTGATATGATGAACAGCTGATGTTTACAAATGGACAGTGGCTTACTGCGCAATGAGTATTAAAACTTGGACGTTCCCCAAATCAACACTTCATTCGATGAGGGACGGAGAGGGGGGAATCTTGCACCAAAGTCAATAAGACTACTAAGGAACATGAAGGCACACTTGCCTATGGAGTGGTGTGAATAGAGAGAGTTTTTTTAGTTTTCTGGACATTCCAGAAACTCAGGGAAGAGGGGGAAATATTTCAGGTTAAACTAAAATAAACTTTTAAAACTTTTTGGATGAATTGAAATGCCAAATAAAATTGTGTCAAATGAAATGTCTTGTGTCGACAAAACCAAAGTGTAGCGTTTCAGTTTTGACCATTCTTAAAGGCTTAATTGTGTTCAGACTCAAACAAAAGGCAATTCTGAAACCAAAGTCCTTTTGAACTGACAAATCAATTGTTTTCATTTTGAAAATTTCAGAATGAAAGGTTTTGATTTTTGGGAAAGGGGTAAGGGGAGGGGAGAACTTTGACCAAAGCAATTTGGGAAAACCAACATGAATGTGCAAAATGTGTCGATATTGCTGTAATTTCACTTCTCCTATGCATGTTTACACAACTGGGGCCTTATTTTTCCCTAATGACAGTGACGTGCTTTGAAATCTATTAATGAAAAGGGCTAGATAAGAGTGGGATATTATTTTTCCTATTATAAATCATGGTCCAGCAGCACTCCATGTGGGAGGGGCAGGGATGCAGGCTAGTCCATATACCCCCATGGAGATCATACAGTTCCTCAAATGAATTCACAGGCAGGGCAAAGTTTTGGATATTTCCACCATCTGAAAAGGGATTCTGCACTTCCTATTGTCCCAGCTTATGGGTATTTTTCCCTCTTTTGTGGCAAGGGAAAATGTTAGGTGCACAGACCTCTTCATATCCACTAACAGGTACCAAGCCAGCCCATAGCAGCGTCAGCGTTCATCATAGCACATATGAGTTGCCCCAGTGGGGAGAAGAGACTTTGGGCTCCATGGTCTTTTCAGCTCTTGGTTGCTCCACTGTGGTAGCTGATGGTGACACTAGTTCAAATGCTGAGATCTGGCAACAGATGAGACCATCTGCTCATTCCGCATAAGCAACAATAAGGGGATGGTGGTGTGTGGTTACAGCAGTGGCGCGGGCACTCGGGAGACCTAGATTCAATTCCTAGCTGTGCCATAAGACTTGCTTGGTCAAGCTGGTCATGTCACTTAATCTCAGCTACCTATTAAAAGGGGATTATGATCCATCCCCTCTCCTATACTTTGTCTTTCTCTACTTCAACTGCAAACTGTTCAGGACACAGGCTATCTCTAACTGTATGGTTAATGCCTAGCATGACAGAACCCTGATGGGACCTCTAGTTTCCACTCTACCATAAATAATAACTACATTGGCTGGGGGCAGACTTTAAACCACCTGAGTAGGGCTAGTGCCCATTACAGAGACCCTGAATCAGCTGGCTTACAGTTCAATGGAACCTCACTGCACTGCATTTAAGAGGATGTGTGTGGGTGGAAGGCAAGGGAGCTTACCCAACTGGAATGACCAGCCTCCCTGTTCTACAGAAAGGAAGGTATTTGCTTCAATTAGCCAGCACATTCTAGTGTGGCAAGAGCGTCCCTTTCAAGAATTAGTCCGCTGTCAATTAGAGTCTCTGAAACTGGCTCAGTAATTAAATGCCAGCTGACAGTAAATATCAAACTGCTCGGGAGCTGTTGTGAAATATAGACAAGTGGATTCGGGGTGATTGCTGTGGTAATTTGCCTTCTAATCTTTAATACCAATTAAATGCAGGGAGGCAGGCACCAGCCTGTTGCAGCCAGACTGGGAGCCCAGCTAAGACGTAGTAGCAGACAACCGCCTTTGATGCTGAGCTGCTCAGCAGGGGCTGAAGGGGTCGTGGGGGCAGGTGGCCCTTAGGAAGGGAAAGGGGTGTGTGTGTGTGTGAGAGAGAGAGAGCGCGAGAGAGCTGGGCTGTGCAATCAGGGCTCAGCTGTGTTCCTGGGTGCCAGTCTTGACTTGGCAGTGTGTGCTCCTGCAAGCCACTTTCCACAGACCTAGGGTGACCAGATGTCCTGAGTTTATAGGGACAGTCCTGATATTCGGTGCTTTTTCTTATATAGGCGCCTATTTACTGTCCCCCCCAAACACATACACACTCTGTCCCTATTTTTCATACTTGCTATCTGGGCACCCTACACACACCAAAGTCTCGGCAGATCCTATTTTATTTCTTCTTCCTGGGCTGCAAGGGCAGTTAGCCTGGAACTGCTCACTGTCACCACAGCATTTACAGCCCAACCTTGACTTGGTGCAAGCACTGACATGCCCAGCTCCAACCATGCCCCATCCAAACCTTGAAATCTCTCCTAGCTCCTCTCTGTGCTCCGCCATGGTTCTCAGATCCCCAATAGCAGCCCCTGGGTAGTTCTCACTCTGTTTGGTTTTACTCTCCCAGCACAAAGTAGCCAATATGGCAGGTTCCCCCACCCTCTATTAAGTATCTGTCAGTGTGCAGGGGAGACATGGGGACTTAAGCATGAGATGACATCTGGCCTGCCACTATCACAGCTTCTGTGCCTCTTCTGCTCTGTGTCTGGCTCTAGCCCCCTCTCCTGCAATGGCCTTTCACTATGTCTCTAGGTGGTTCTTCTACATCAGCTGTGTGTCTCCCTGGTGGCTGTATGGCCCCACTCAATGAATACAGGGAGCTCTCTGTGTTGACCCCTCAGGGCTTTTTGCTTCAGATTTTTGCTCTTCTCTAGTACATATACTCTGCTCCTAGCTAAGCTGGGGAGTGGGAAGGGGAAGGAACGGCAACTAATTAATTATTTGACCGTCAGAGAGCAAGAGAGCGTGTGCTTGAGAAAACTAAAAAAATCAACACAACAAAGTTGCCTAAAACAAAGATTTTCATCCTTGTAGGAGGGCGCCTGGCTGACTGGAATGCTAATATCGCTCTTATTTGCATCTTTTTAAACAGGCGCCGATAAAAGCAAATACACCACTACAAATAATTATAATATTTTAATTGCATTTCTACAGGGCTTTTGTTTTTGCAGGAGACAAAGACAGCGTTGCAAACTGGCAAACATTCCTGTCTGTCTCCTATCAACAGAGCTTTCGAACATGCTGGTAGCGCAACTGCTGGGCTCCTTTAATCTCTCTCCTGGCCCCCCACAACTCGCATCGGGAGGCTAGGGGGTTATGTGCCTTTCTGAGCAACGGTGCCTTCTTTAGAGAGGTATCAGAACACTGGTGAGCAGGGGCTATGGAATGGGGACTCCTGGGTCCTTGCCCTGCCTCTGGTTTTGTGTCTCTACTTCCTCCTCTGTAAAATGGGGATATTGACAATACCTACCACGCAGTGAAGTTGTGGGGAATCGTTAATGTTTATAAAGTACTTGGCGATCCTAGGATGAAAGACACAAAATATTATTTATCAGCTGCCTTTGGTGGTGGTCCAATAAATCTCCTAGTCCAACAGATTTCAACACATTTACCAGCAGCTCTCCCTGTCATCCTCTCTGGATATCTCTAATTAGGTCCCATAATCGGGCTCCTGCTCTCGGTGGCAAAACAGCCAGGCTCAGCCTGGTCTAAACTTCAGAGCGAGGTGGACGTAAGACAGCTTATGCTGACCTACTTCTGCCAGCATCCACACTAAAATGCAGCTCCCATCAATGTAACCCGCCCACAACACTGACTTAATAACTCCACCTCTGCGAGAGGTGTTGCGCTTAAGTCGATGTAGTTAGGTCAACGCAGTGTCAGTGTAGACACTGTGCTGCTTACGTTGACTAGTGCTGCCTTGCAGAAGCTGTCCAATGAAGCCTGCAAGGTGGCAGTTACGTTGGAGCAAGCGCTTCTGGTGAGGACGCATGCTGCCAACACCAGAAGCTTAGTGTGGACATGTAAAATAGATCCAATTACTGCAGTGACTGTACGTTAGCGTAACTTAGGGTGGCTTAATTTCGCAGTGTAGACTTGCCCTCCGTGCCCTGATGATATGAAGGCGAGAGGCAAACCTGACCCATTGCATCTTGGCTTAGTGATTCTAGTCTATTCAGGTCCTGATGCTACCCTCCTCCAGAAGCTCATTAAGCCACATGAATAACATTTGTTCCCTTCTGTGCCCTGTTTTGTCCTTTTTTTCTCCAAGGGGAAACTCATGTGAGTTTATTTATTTAATTTTTGCCCTCTCTAAATGACATCTAAATCCCCTGCAATGAACCCCATCAATGGCAAGCTTAGGCCAAGCAGCCAACACAACAGGTTGTTCTGTAGCAACTTTGTCTGCAGAGAGCATGAGGAAAACCATGCAGAGCCATGCTTTGCAGCAAAGATGCATGCATGAAGTTCACACTGTCTCTTCCTAGCTACGCTGTTGCTTGTATCACACAACTGCACAACACATACACGTTCTCTCTCTTTCCATGTGAGATGCTAGGACAACTCACCGAAGAACTAGAAAATAAATGGACTTAAATTTCTCTTCATTTTAAACAGTGAAAGGGGGTGGAAATGACCATGCTACACTGTAGATCCAGCCTTTTACACCTCCTCTCATCCTGCAGAGTGAATTTGATCAACTAGCAACCAGGACCACATCCACAAAGGTATTTAGGCACCTACCACCCACTAAATCAAAGAGAGTTAGTCCCCTAGATGCCTTTGGGGATTTGGAGGAAAGTTCCTTGGGGAGAAGTGGAATACTCCCATCTTTCAGGGCTGATGGATATTTTTTTAAACCATCCAGTCTAAGGTTGAGTCCAAGGTAAATCTCCTAATTTACAAGCCGAATGAATGTTTATACTCGGCCCAGAAGCCTATTGCTAGATTCATAGCATTGACTGTTTAAAACTCTGGCCCCAGAAACCACAAGAGTGAATTTAAAAAAAAAAACATGAGATTTAAAATAATAGAAATAATTTGGGTCTTTTTAGTTTGTCTTTATTTGATCCCTGTGCAGAGCCATTAACTCATCACTCTTGTTTAATACAAAAATCCCCACAGGAGAACCACATTCTTTTAGATAAACCTGGAATAGTTACAACAAAATGCCTCCCCTCCCCAGCTACCAAAAATACATTTCCCATAAGGCCACAGACCTAAGGGTCAGAGGTCACACCTCACTCCCTGACTATAAGAAGCCCCAGCTGTGGGCTATCTGTGCCTTTGTTGCAAAGAGATCTGGTTTGCAGGGAGGGGAGTGGGTGGTGAGTAATAACAACAGCTTTTTGCCTTGCATTATCAACCCCCTAAACAGTAAGGTATAGTGCTTTTAACTATTCACAAATCTTCATGTTCTGCTCTGGGTTCTACAGTATAGCAGTACTTACATAAACAGCTTCTTATTCCTTCATTTGCCCCTAGATCCTGCTTTCTGATCTGCACCAGCCAACCCTTAACACATCTGGCTCTGATGTCTGGTTTGGGGGCTAAATAAATCACAAGGCCAGTGAATCATTCCTCTTTGCCTAATATACTCCCTGCCCAAGGATAATACATGCATGTTTTACAGGTACTGAGGACTCAAAGTAACCGCCCCCCCGCCTTCCCAGTCACACTCATGTATTAACATACGACTCAAAGCAACCCCTCCCCTTCTGATTCACACTCATGTATTAACATATTCCATGCTCCCAAACATGCATCTACAGCGCTGGAGGCTTAATGTTGCCCCAGAGGGCAAGCCCTTCCATGACTTTCCAGGTACACTCTGTTGACTGACTTTGAGTTCTTCTTTACAACACAATTTAGAAGCCAGCTGTGGGCTAGGCAGTGTTTTCAGACTCAATGTCTGCAGGCAGCAAAGTGTGTTTGCTGTTCCATATATTTTTTGCCCCTTATGCAGCCAATTATCAGACACAATATTTAAAGCAATGGTACATCTGTGCTGTGATAGCTGAGTGCTTAGAGCACAAATATGTAACATCTACCCAGTTATGTGCTCCTGTGCCTCACCTTTTAGAAGAATGGGATCCTCTAGCGAAATATAACAACACTTACCACAGCCATAGAACTGACAGCACTTTCCAAAGGGAGCTATCCTTATTTTCAGCTAGGGAAACTGAGGCATGGGACAGTGAGGCGAGTAGCCCGAGGGTCATATAGCAAGTCACTGGCAGAAAGTGGCTGTCATGCTAATCAGTATGGTCTCATTGTACTACCCTGTCTGTCTGTATTCATATCTTATGTTATTGCTGAATTGTAAGCTTTCTATGGCACAGGCCATCTGTTTGTTCTCTGTTTGTACAGCACGTAGCACAGGGGGGTCCTGGTCCATAACTGGGCCTCCTAGGTGATGTAAATAATAATAGCCAGGAATCAAACCCAAGTCTTCTCACTCCTGGTCCTGTGCCCTATTTTCTGGTCTGTACTGTAGTCTGCATGGTTGTTGGGCCTGATCCTGATCCCACTGAATTAAACAGTAAAAGTCCCATGGACTGCAGCAGGAGCAAAATCTGACTTGTTGCTCCAGATCCTCCAGTGCCTTGCACCCCGTGTGGACACTTACACCTGGCAAAGTGGGTGTAGAACACCCCCAGAGCAGAATGGCAGTGTTTCACACTCACTTTGCACTGGTTAGAAGAACAGCACAAGATGCACGGCAAGGGAGAGCCAGGTCCATTGTATCTAGAACCATCTGGGTAAAGGAATAGAGGCACAGGAGGAGAAAATGCAGGTCATTGTGTGTGTGTGAATTATAGGCAGAGCTGATAGCCAGGAGTCCTCTAGAAAACTTAGTCTGCGCTTATGTAATTGAAGACGATACCATCATAATACATACGTGCAAGGGGGTGAATTAAGGTTAAATGCTTGGGTTGGTGACCTTAACGTTCTTTTAACATAGCTTTTGTGTGTGTAATGTACATAGAAAGTGGTGTGCGTGGGTAAATGGTTCTTCTTTGTTCTTTTACTGGCTAGCTGACTTTTCCCATTGCCTTTTTGGCTGTCCGGAGTGGTTCTAAACATGCAAGCCTGAGCCTGGGACAGGGGGTTCGTTGCAGAACAGGGAGAGGTTGGTCCACACACACAAATACAAGTTCTCATCCTCCCTCTTCCCTGATGCACATTACCTCTTCTTCCTGAGGTACTAGGTTGTTCGTAGTCTCCCTCAGCCCAAGAGTGGGATGCGGGTTGCTAGGATCTGCCTGAGGACAGACTTCTTGCATGCCAAGAGATCTGACATATCTCAGCTGGTTAGTCATTTAAAACCCCAGATCCTCCACGGGGCAGCCCCGTGCTGCACAAGGACGTCATCTCCTGCTCCATGAAGCTGAAGCGACGTGCCATCTGTTTTAGTGTCTCCCTGCTGTGACTCTAATGCTGCCTTGTCTGTGCCTGAGCCTGATGCCGGAGGAGGGTCTGAAATGCCTCTCCAGTCACAGCCAGCTAGAAATCCACTGGGTAATTTCAGCAGAATGGAAATTTGCCCAGATTGGGGCAGTTGGAGAGAGCCAGGAGGCAGGAAGGCGTTTGAATCACGCTCAGAGAAGTGAAGAATTCATCTCCCATTTGTTAGCAGCTGACAGCCTCTCCTTGAGAAGGAAAAAATAGCCTCATATAGGAAGAATGGTTCAAAAAAAAATGAGAGGTAGTTATGGAAAAATTGAGGCATCAGGTGTGTATCCATCAGAATAGACAGAGGACAAATAGATATTTGGGTACCATTTATTCAGTATTCAAAGTACATTTGCCTGGGGGTGTGTGAGCAGGAGAACCCCCCTGAACACCTGCCCAATATCTTTGAATATTAACGTTTGAAAGGCACATCTGGGTTGAGAAATATGCGTAGAGTTAGCAGTCTCACTCAAATTAATAAGATTCACAGAAACAACACGTCCCAGATGCTGTAAGAAGCTCCTTCTGTAATATCATGTTACATTAGTCACGTTGCTTAGTGCACGACTGGAAGGCACTCAGATGCTAGGGGGCTCAGATGGTGACGAGCCTGGTATAAGAACCTATAAAGAATCAAGAGAGACACAGACGACGAAAAGGGAGAGGCAGAGAAAGCTTCTATTTTGCTACCTGTCATACCCATCAGCAGGAATGAAGTGGCCAAAGGATGAGGGGCTGAAACTGTGTCATAGGATTTGGAGTTATTCTGGAACAGCTATTGTGCTTGAAATTCATGCTCTGCCTTATCCCAGAATAACTTTCATTTGCAGACAGGCTCCTAGTGGGACTGAAGTTGTCAGAAACTGCTGGGGATGGCTTTAATGAGGCACCTCTATTAGCTGTTAACTGCCTCCTGTCCTGGCCATTGGGCCAATGTGATCTTTGCTGGAGACTAGGGTGTAGGGTGGACCAGGCGTTCCTACAACTCCAGGAAGGTGGATGGGAGGAAGGAAGGTCTTGTGACTAAGGCAGTGGCCTCCTTGTTCCTCAGTTCGCCCTCTGTTACTGGGGATAATAGTGCTGCCTCACCTCGGGGGGGTCCTGCAATGATAAACCCATTAAAGATTGTGAGGCACCCAGCTGCAATGCTGATGGGGGCTGTATGGAGGAATCCTAGCTAGAAAGACAGAGCACCTTCCTTTGGAGCTTGTTTAGATCCATCTCTCTCCCTCATGTCATCCAATCCTTCCTTCAGCCGGAAAGTGAGGCGAGAAATCTCATTGGAACAGGCACTTTACAGTGCCTCAAGCTCTGGGTTTGGGCCAGACATACCAGAGCAGCCCATCTCATGATGATTTGGTGCTTGTGGATGCAGGCCTGGGCGGAGGGGAACCTAGCAGTGCCAGGCCAGAGTGAGCTTCCCAGGTCAGAACACTAGTTTTGGAGGGAAAGGGAAGAAGGCAGGAGGGGTGCATGTGTGAGAGAGAGGTGTCTCATCCTCCTTCCCACCTTCCAGACACCCACTCCATTCTCTTGCCCTTGCCCAGCTGTTGGGGTGAGAGAAGGTCTCTCCCCTTCTTTGGGACCCCTTTGGGTTAGTCCTGCTACCTGGCGCCTGTGGCCAGCTGACTCAGTGGAGAGGAGAGAGAGGTCCGTTGGCAGAGCTGAGGGGTGGCTTCAGCTTTCCTCGCTGAGTCATGATCCTGTGGAGACCCTTAACGGAGCCTGCCTCCGCTTGTTCTGTTTAGGCAGTCAGCCAGCATGTGGAAGGCTTCAGCTCAGCAGAGCTTTTAAGCGTGTGCGTCAGTCCGTCCCTGTTCCACGTAGCCCCAAAGTGCTTTCCTGAGCTGAGGTTTCTAGTGGGATGGGGCTGGGCAGCCAGCTTGCAAAGTGGGCAGGGAAGTTTGGGAAGACAAAACGCGTGTGTCCGCAGCAGCTGGGCCCGAGCCTTCTGGCCAGGTGGACAACCTCTCTAGTGGGGGTCAGGCTAGTGCGCTGAAGATAGCAAAGTGGATGTTGCTGCACCGGCAGAGGCACAGGGGTCTGAGCCCAGGTGGCTAGCCCGCGCTTGCTCTGGAGTTGCCATGTCCACACAGCTCCTTTTAGCGTGCCAGCTCAAGCCTTGCAAGAGTGAGTCTGCCTGGCCAGGCTGGGCCACGGAGCCACACCCTGAGCAGTTTTCTGGCTGGAGGCAGCATCTGGCATTGGGGAGCGGATGGGCAGGGCATCGCCAGCAAAGGCTGCTGAGGAGAGATTGTGAGACTTTGGGAATGATCCACAAGAAAGTGAAAGAGGGAGGGCAAGGTCTAATCCCAATGCCATGTTGGCAGCATCACCTGGGGAAGATGAAAGTGGCAAAGTTGCCAGTAACACTCCCTCAGACTCACTCTCATCCTTGTTATACCAAACACCAAAAGACAGCCCCAGAATTCCCCCATATACGCAGTCATACCCCAGGGCCCAGTGTGCTAGGTGCTGTAGAAACAGAACAAAGGGCGATCCCCTAGTAAGCAGCCCAGTATCCATCCATAGCTCCCCTGGCATGCCATGACTGCTGTCTGTTGTTAACTGTGACTGGCAGGGGGAAGGAAGCATGCTTTCTGGTGCTTGTGGCAAAAGATCAGGGTACTTGTGGCAGGGAACATGCTTTCTGGTGCTTGTGGCAAAAGATCAGGGTATGTCGATGTCATGATTGCAGCTGCTGGGCACGCTGAAGCCAGGCGGCCGGGATTTCGCTGCTCCAGTCCCTGAGCTGGCTAGAGTAAAGTTAGCTCAGGTATATCTACTTCAGCTGCAGTTCCACCCACTGCCTGCAGTTTAGTTCCCTGTGAGACCTTGTGAATGGGAGAGAGTACTTCCTCCCCGTGGGTGTGTGAGGCATGGTCAAGTGAACATAAAACCCTGTGAAAGAGCAGAGTTAATGGACAAAGGATTTGTCTGCAAATCATTGTAAACCCCGGTCTGTGGAACCAGGGCTTGTAGACTTGGTGTTTCCAGGCCTGTACTTGAGCATCCACACTGCACTGTAAATCTGGCTTCACAATTGCTGGATCCGATCTCGCAGCCATGCTAACATGTTCATATTGCACTATGCAGGTCAGGTCTGGAGCTTGAGCTGCGTCCACTCTGCAAAATGACAGGGCTTGGACCTGGATTTCAGAAGGACTTGGGCTGTCATTCCCCCAGCAGGGTCCTAGGTCTCAGGTCCTGAGTGCTTGCTGACCTAAGTTAGACACATTTGTGTGTGGACGGAAGTGGGTCTGGGCTGAAACCCAAGTTAGAGCCCAGACCTAGTGTGCAGTGTAGACATAGCCTGCAAGTCCTGAGAGAAAGGGAACATTCTAGTGATCAGGCTTTAAGGCCAAATCCTGAGAGGTGTTGTGGCTGCAGTGACCTTGCTAGGCTAAGGGTGAGGAGAGAGGCAGAGGCAAACCAAGACAAAAAAGATAAATTTTTAGAAAACCCAAGAACTGTACCAGGAGCATAAATAATATGGAACATTACCAACTACTGGTAAACTATAGGTTACCACACATCAATCTTTGTGAGCTTGTACCTGCTACTCCTCCTCCACACTCTATGCCGTTCATACCAAATGCATTGTTATTAGCAAGAACAAAAGAGATTACTCAACAATACACTGTGTCATGTCAGAGAAGAATCAGCTTTTCCTCACTATGGCTGTAAATCCAGCTCCACTGTTCCTAGCTGTTCTTTGTCTTGAAGTGCTCCTTAGATTGGATGTTCCTGGGGTTGTTTCACACAAGCTAGGTTTCTTCACCTACTGGGCTCTCACTTGTCCATTAGGCACCATTGAACCGTGGTCCATCAATGGATGTCCAAGCAGTCACTCTCTCTGTTCAGACACTTCCGGTCTTTTGTGGGTGGACTTCTCGTTTACTGTTTTCAGGTTCAGTTTTTATCTAACCTGGCTTTTTTGACCAGTTCCCTTTTTCACCAATTCTATTTCCTTTCTGTTTTTTCCCTTGATCCTCTCTCCACTATGTCTGTAGATTCCCCCGCCCCCCTTCTACTTCCCTTCTCTAGTAGTGTCTGCTCACATACCCAGCTCTGATTTTCTGCTTCTCCTGACCCAAAACCTTTCCTGTTTTCCTTCTTTCCTCTTTCTCACTTCCCAATGCCCTATTTGTATTTTCCTGTTCTTTTATCACCTCATCTCCTACGCAGCTCTGGTTCATCTGCTCGCTGGGCATCAAGATTCCTCTCCTTCTCTAACAGTTTTTTTCCCCCTTTGGGAAGATCCCGAGCCCTCTCCCCAGCTGGAGCTGCCTTCTGTCTCTCTCCCCAGGACAGCATTCTGCGCTATTGCATCGCAGGTGCTAGTGTCAGGGTTACTGCTACTACTAAGGCCACATTCCAAATTTGGGTCCAAAACTTTGTGGGGTCCCACTGGGCTTTGGTTGGATTTGCTGCCAGTTCTCAGACCTCTTCGAGTGGGGGCTTTATTTAGAAATATTGCTGGGGGAGAGAGTTCCCCATCAGCCTCCCTAGGACAACAGCTGAAGGACTGGGGAAAAGGGAGAAAATGGTCAGAGAATGGATCTTATTGGACAGGACATGTTAGCTCTTCCAGGCCCTGTGGAGGGATGAATGTGCAAAGCAGATAGACACTGTTTAGCCCTGTGAAATTATTATGCTGCATGAAACCAGCGTGACCATTATGTATGTTTTCCACATAGGTGCTGGGACGAGGGGGGCTGCAGCACCCCCTGGCTTGAAGTGGTTTCCATTATATACCATTTTACAGTTTGGTTCAATGGTTTTCAGCACCTCCACTATAAAAATGGTTCCAGCAGCCCGGGTCTTCAATCCCGGCACAAAAGGCGTTAATCAAGGAAGGTCAGAGGGGGATTCAAGACTCCTACTGCAGATTTCTAATGTGAGGTTTGGGGGATGGCAGTGGCTTCCCCCTTTGGGTCTGTCTTACCACTTTATACTTCCCTGGTATCTGGCATCCACTGATCCCCAAGCTCTTTACAGACATTAACTCGCCTGACCTCCCAGCATCCCTGTAAGGCAGGTGAATTGCATTATTCCTTGTTGTCCATAGGGGCACTGACACCTGCATGGGGGACGTGGCTTATCCAAGTTCATGCAGCAAGTCAACAGCACAGCTGCCAGTAGAACCCAGCCCCCTTCTCAAATCACTCAGGTAAAGCCCCTCCTAGAACTAGGAGTAGAAGGAGTGCTGACTTCCACCACTTTAACCACTGAACAACGAGGCTCCCATGTGAAATGGCGTGGGAGCAGTTCCAACCCCAGCCTGCACGTTTTCCCTCTGTCCAAAACCAAGCCGAACCTCCTGCAACTTTTCAGCAGCCTGGAAGTAAGAAAGGCCCAGGAAGAAAATCAAGAGGGATGATTTGTTCAGGAGATCCCACTATCCCCCTCACCTTTCCCCGTACCCATATCGCTGCTCACCATTACTCTGCACAGCCTGGTCCTCCGCAACCGTCTGTTTGCAAGCCCCTCCAGAAGGCTGGAGTCTGCATTTGAATAATGAATTCTGTTTAAGACGGAAAAGCTCGGAGTTCCATCTGTAACAAGACTCAAAATAATTACAGCTGATGATTGCCTGGTACCTCAGCCAGAAAAAAACAGAACAGATTTTGGCCGCCAGCAATTACAAGCAGCACCCGCTTGAGTACAGAGAGAACTTTTAAATGAATACATGAATACATTTCTGCAGATCAGAAGGCAGAGGAGCCAGTGTTCCAGGGAGATCAAAGAGAGGAAAACCAAATAATGTCACCCCACAAATCACCCGCCCCCAACCTGAGCAAAGGGATCAGGCTGCCACGCATGAGGAGCCACAAATTCCCTCTCCCTCAGCTTACCCCGCCAAGGTGAATGAACCTCCTTGTGTGGAGTGAGCGCTGAGTTTGGATCAAGAGATGCTGCTGTGGTGAGGACGGAGTGTGTGGATCTAGGCCTGACAAGCCAATCCTCCGTGGCATAGGGAGAAGAACAGAAGGCCTTGAGAAGATTGATCTACCTGAGCAAAATGGAGATGATGATGGAGGGAATGAGGGTCTTTTGAGTGACTTGATGTCCCAAGTTCTCTGGACACAGCAATACTGTGTTCACATGTTCAGCTGCCTCTGCAGCTGGGCGTCGTTTGGTCATTGCAGTCTCCATTGTCCATGCAGGATCTTTCATTCCTACATGTTGATTCTAGCCCAGACAGTCCTAGCAGCTCTGTCTCCAATACCTAGCCTGATCCCCCATGTCCTAGGGTGAAAGTGAATTCTTTGCCAACAGTCAGTGGTGATGCCAAGGGGATCGGTACAGTTAGTATTGTAGTTTCAATCAAATAGGAACTGGTCCTTATTATTCATGTAGCCCTGCGACTGTGGCACTTTGCAAACAAGTAAGCAGACTGATTTGCTACTTTGTGGAGCTTGCAGTGCAGGGTAGGCATATGAGCTGTTTGAATCAGTGATTGACTTTTCATGTTTGCATATGCAGTGTGTAGTACTTTGGAGCCTCAGTTACTGAGCGGTGTCCTCTAGGCACAAAGCAGTGACGAGAAACAACAGACTGGGGAGATGGGGAGACAACTGATTAGAGCATTTTGAAAGAGCTTTTGACATTGCACTATTCCCACCCACAGCTCCTTTTCTGAGATTTAAAGTGTATGTATATCAAATTACACTTCAGATGTGTCCATCACCATCATATTGATGTCCCAGAAGCTGGTGGATCTGGATGTTTGGATGAAGTTTGGCTAACTTTGTCCTCTCTGTGATTTTTTTGTATTTTTTACCAAACTTTGTGTTTTTTCTGAGAACTGGAAGTGCCATATTAAAGTATGAGAAGCTGTTCTCATGAGATTCCCACACTCAAGAGTGTTGAATAGTTTAGTTAGAGTTAGGAGATGCATCTGAACTCTTAGGTAGCAGTGTGGTCTAGAGAAAGGAATTTTAATTTTGATTCTGCAAAGGATTTGATCCCATGTTGTATTTTCATTTTGCCTGGATGGCCCCACATCCTTTAGGCAGAAGCTCTGCATCTAAGAAATTATCTGGACAGAGAGCCAGAGAACAGACTTTTACTAGTGATATGCTCACCATAACTAAACAACAAACTTTTCCCTTAAAACTTACTGCCTATACATTCAGTCTAACAGAGTTTATAAGAGTGTATAACATCATCTGGCAACTACCAGCAAACTTACAGGCTCTGCCTTGTGCAAGTCTTCTTGCATCTCTCTTTCCTTATCTGCAAAATGGGCATAATAGCCAGAGTTGGTAAGAAAATGTATAATTTAATTTAGATGGTAATTTTCTGATCAGGTCTGGGTTAGGATATTTTACTTAACTGCCTTATTTAAGAACCAGGAGTCTGAAACGTATAACTGTTGATATTGGGAGGGGGGGAGGGTACAATTCTGAGCCCACTTGCTGCGAAAAAAAGAAATGAAAATAAAAATATAAACTCTGGCAAATATATGGGGGGGAGGGGCAGATGACCCTGTGTGCCCCCGCACAAGTTGCGTCTGTTGCACAGTGTTTTGAACATGTATGGTGTTTTGTCAGCACTGAATGTGATTATTATTCTCCAAACCCTAAACCTTTAGTGGTTTCCTTGTTGTTAAAAAACAAACAAACACTTCCTCTGCTGAGAACAGCTGCTTCTGACAGTTTTTAAAAGCCTGTTTTCCTTATTCCCTAGAAAGTGACTGACCAAGGTTGCAGGGAATGCTTGGACAGCGCCTGGGGACTGTAAGTACATTACACTATCTCTTTTCCATGCACCATAATCACAAGTGACAAGTCAAAGCACTTGTCACAATCACAAGTGCTTTGACTTGTCCTAGTGTAATGTGTCTAGATTCATCACTGCTCTTATCTTGTTCAGCTCCCGTCTACAAGAATCTGCTTAGTTCTCCTCTGCACCTTAAATTTTCTCATTTATCTCGAGTGTCATCGAGAGGCTTTGAGACTCTGCCTGTTGCCTTTCATGCACAGCTGCTCAGATTGTCCTGTAAGGTGTCATGCTTATTCCAGTGGGGGTCACTGCTCCTTATCCTTCCGTTATAGAGCTAAAACCCGATTCTATCACTTAATCTTCCTCCCCCATCTTGCGAACGCAGGATTGTTCCCTTTCCACTGCCTGGTCCAGTTGGGAACGGTTCAGATGATTAGAGCTTTCCATTGCACTGCCAGTTTGGTAACTGAATCCACAGCCTGTTGGGTAATGCCTTTGCAGGGATCTGGTATCATGTCAATCTGCGTGTTACACTGCTCGGGAGGGATCTCTCATAGATGTTCATGGAGCTGGCAGCAATAGGGTGGGAGCCTTCTATCAAAGAGAACCATGCAAAGAGGGAGCCCTGTGTTGCATGAAGCTATGTTTTTTCTCCTCTCTGTGTGGGGTTTGAATCTGGCAAGAATTGATGCTATCTCGGAGGAGAGAGACAGGAGGAGAATGATTGTTAACTGAGGTTGCTGGACATAGATGGACCCTGCAGTTCCCAGGCAACTTTAACAGAGCCCAGCCCTTAGCTTGTGTGGTCCTGGAGTTTCTGCTGAGTATTCTACAATGCACCTTTGGAATCTTCCCTCCCAACTGTGCTAGTCAAATTGTTTTCATCTAACCGTTATTTGGAATGAAAAGAAATGGCATTCCAGCCACCATCATTTGGGCTGCAATTTTCTCTTCTCGTTTTTTAAACTTGAAACCATAAAGGTTTGGTAAATATGAACAAAACCCATTTTTTTAACTGAAAATGTGCTTTTTTTATTTGCAAACTAAAATATTTTTTCTTTTCAGCTGGGGGAGGGGGGCAGTCAAAGCTTGTATGGAATTTTGAAAAAAGTTCCCACCAGAATTTCCTTGGAAGACTAATTAGAGCATTTTGAGCTGATCTTTCTAAGCTCAGCACAAAATGAGCTATAGACAGAACCTGAGTCATTTTCAAATCAGACAGATGCCATATAGCTTAGGGGGATATCAGTGTTGTGTGTTGATGGATAGGTCAGTAGCATGAAGATGTGTCAATTTCCTTTCCTCTAGGTCCCCTCACTGCTCCCCATTTAGCAGTCACAGCTTTGGGAGATGTTAAACCCTCCCAACATGGTTCCTGTAAGCTAAGCCTCTGTGTCTCACTCATTATGACTGTCTTTGGGACGATGGAAAGCAAAGTGCAATGTTTAGATGCAGAAGGGAATGCCTGTTTTCTGAGCTGTTTCTCTGGTCTGACACTGAAATTTTGATTGTGTCCTGAGTGGGGTTTTTACTACTTTCTTTAGGTTTGCCAGGCACTTGTGGTGTTTCCCGCCAAACTGTGGTTAACGAGAGAAGAAATCCAGTTGTCTCTTTTCCCTTAATTGTGGAAGTCAACGTTATGTTGTTAGCACAGCCAGGCTGCAGGGAATTCACAGGAAGGGAAACTTTCCTGACAACTCGGGATGATTCTTTACTTCCTGGATTTGACTTAATCTCCTCTGTGGACCTGATTCTGACCCCCTCACCCTGCTGAGGAGTCCCTGTAGCGCTTGTGAAGTAAGATCACCCTGTTGAACAGGAGCGAGGGGGACTGAATTGGGGCCTGCTGTGATTTTTCTGGCTGAAGGATTACGTACAAATAACCCACAGTGAAAGCCAAGTCTCTTCCCGCTGTCTACCAGCACTCTAGGCTTTGTCCCGCTGCAGAGAGGTTTTCCTTGTTGTTCTTTACTGAGGCTATGGTGAATCTCAGAGGCTTATCTAACAAGGGCTGGATTCTAGTCTTGTGTTTATGAAGATGGGTTTTCTCTTTGGTGGGGTGATCATAGTTATTTTATTTAATTCATTCCCTGGTTGTAATTAGGGCCAATAAAAATAAAGCTCTCGCCAAGACTTGGCAAGTGACTAGTGATTTTGGAGGCCCAGTCTGAGGCATCTTAAAGGATCCTCAATCTGAGCAGGTGGATGCTCGGCGCTCCCTGAAAATCAGTCCCCTTTATGGCGTCGCGTGTCAGGCTCTCAGAATCACTATTGCTTTTTAAAAATCTTGGCCTGTGTGTCTAGTTCCAGGCAAAGCCGTATTAACCCATCCCTGGACTCAGGTACACATACACTTCTGAGCCTCTGACTTCTAACACAAATAGCAACAAACTGCAATAAATGGAAAGAAGGGAAATAAAATACACTTCGTTGATGTTCCCTCCTATATGTGCCATGGCTGTAAATTCCCACCCCAGCCTGTTGGCTTACTAGTATTGGAGAAGGAAGCAGTTTCTTTATCCAGTGCTTTTCTCTCTCCATGGCTCTGGTGGGTATGCCAAGGTGACCCTCGGATGTGTATGAAGACTGTCTCTGCCCATTCGTCCACTGGTGCAGATCTGTGTGTACATTGAAAGAACTTCACTCACTTGAGTGAGTGGCGCTGCAACATGGTGCAGAGGATCATAATGCCATTCACTGAGATTTGGCCAGGCTACCCCTCCGTCATGACCACTCATTCAAGAGTGTGAAGTTCTTTCAGTTTGCGCATCAGTTAAAAAAAACCCCCCAAAAAAGAACACATATTTTGGACCCTCCTTCCCCGTATTTGGGCCCTACCTATGTGCTTAGTTTGCCTTGCTGGTGCCTTGGTCCCAGGAACTTGGCAGTGCTATCATCTGTGTCTTTCTATTGCCTCAATTCAGAACTGCCCTTAAGTCCGAGCTCAAGTGCTGTCCTGAATTGGATCCTGTAATCTCTCTTTATGCCATGTTGATTGACATAATGTCTGAGCAGCCTGTGTGCTATGCACTGAGCAATACCGTCTGATCAGGGCAAGAGCTGAGCAAATAATTGTTGGAGTTTTTTTCAAATTCTGTGACCAAACCAAAACTTCCAGAAGAAACGTGATTTTGGTTTGAATATAATGTTTCATTCAACCCAAAATTATTATTTTTTTGTTCGTTCCATTTTGGGATGTTTTTATCCTTTTTAATATTTTTAACAAATCTAGCTACATTTGAAAATGAAACATTGTTGAAATGTTGCAGTTTCTTTTTTTTTTTTATTTGGCCAAAACTATGAGCCAAATTTGACCTGAATGTGTGAATAGTTTTGTTTGACCTAACAATGCATTTTTTGGCAAATAAACTCCTTACCAAACTCTTCCCTGCTCCCCACTCCAAAATAAAAAAACCCAAACCCAGTTCTTATTGGGACCCAGATAACAGGGACATCTGGTTAATCAACTCAAGTGGCTGAGAATCAGTTTACCGTATATTAAATAGCCTTTGATTATGTTTAATTGGGACATCCCTGAAATCTTGACATCTGATAATAAGGACAGTGGGAAACTGATCTGACAGCTTGTTAACACTCAATTAATGCTGCTCTGTACAGCACAGCAGTAACTTTTAAAAATTTATGTGTGCAGTCTAAGTGGAATCAAATTGTGACTGCAATTTTTTTAAGTGCATGATCTGAAAAAGGCTCTGATTTCTATGCAGCATGGTGTTAACTTTGTGCATCTGTGTGCAATTGAAATGGAATTAAAAGCTGAAGTGCAATTTCTTTAGGTAAGTGCAGTTGCTTTGCCCAGTACAAGATTAGCTCATTTTTAATTTATACATGCAATTAAAGTGCGCTAAGAATAACATTCATAAATCTTTATCCAACTGATTGATTTTTGAAAACCTTCTTTGTACCTCTTGATGCGTGTTGGGGGGAACCTGTCGTGTTTGGAGTAATAATAATTTGGCTACTTCATTTAGCATATTTCATTGTCAGAGAGCTCTAACTTTTCCTTAGGCAGTTTTTCAGACCGGTCTTACTGGGGTCTCCCCTTATGGCACCTGCAGACACCCTGGCATAGTGTTGCGCGCACAGGTATTTACAGGCTCAGTGTAGGTGATTTAGAGACATTTAAGTGCCAGGTTTACAGGTGTAGGCAGGAGCTGAGAGATCTAAATGGCCTACATCGTGTCAACAATTATTAATACCTGCGCATTGTGAACACAAAAATGGAGGGCTCCTTTTGAGAAACTGTCCTTCAGTGTTCCCAAGGCCCTCTCCCAGTAAAGTGAGTCATTAGCATTGTCATTCCCATTTTACAGCTGCAGAAACACAGGTACAGGGAGATTAGGTGATTTGCCTCAAGTCACTATCCATACCATACCATACCATACCATACCATACCAGGTCTGCTGTTCAATAGTCCTGGGCTCAGATCACAAGACCATGCCTCTCAACAATATCACAGTGATTGAGAGTTAGAAGGATGAATACTGGATTTAAAAGAATGTGGTGGAGGGAGACAGGTCTTAGAACTTCTGCCAAACTCTGTCCTCCACAACCCTCCAGAAGGAATAGAAGCCTCAACCTGTTCAATCAACAAGTGCCAAGTTAAATGCAGTGCATTATCCATTCACACTCTGGCTAGTGCTGTTCTGAGCGTCTTCTGAAATCTGCCTGCTCCAGATTAAACCTTCATGGGTGCCTCACACATTAGGCAAATCTTTGGTATGTTGTGAGGGATGTTTAGTCGGGGGCTCTGTCTCCAGTCACGTAAACTCTATGGAATACTCTCCAGGCATGAAGAAATGCTTTCGATTTCAATGCCTTTCATTTTAGATGAATAGAGAACAACCAATCTGTCAAGAACAAAGGTAAAATTAATAGCTTATGAAGCCCAGAGGGACCACGGTGATCAAATCTCCATGAGAGAATACAGTGTGTGTGACTTCTTCAGAGCACTCTGTATCTGAACTAAACACAAAATGGATGCCCATCTCTGAAGCTAGGAAGAGGGGGTTCCTTTATGTTGAAAGGCATTGAACACTGACACCAGAATTCCAGCCTCCCTTTTCAGTTACATAACTGTGTACGGTATCAGAGGGGTCGCTGTGTTAGTCTGGATCTGTAAAAGCAGCAAAGAGTTCTGTGGCACTTTATAGACTAATAAACGTATTGGAGCATTACGCTCCAATACATCTGTTAGTCTATAAGGTGCCACAGAACTCTTTGCTGCTATAACTGTGTATGCTGCATTTATAACTTGTAGTGGTGGTGGAGAGATGTGGACTGGCCCTTTGCCAAATGGGGGCCCTGTTTCTCTCCTCCCCCAGGACAATTAGATGGGTCCCCCACAATGCTTAGCACGGCCAGAGGGTAATTAACAAGTCTTTAGTTTGCTAATGAGCCCTAGTTTGCTAATGAGCCTAGCACTGCTTTGTGTAGCAGGCACCCCTGATGCCAAGCCAGGAACCTCCGGTCTGGGGATATGTCTTTGAATAGCCGCTCTGAGTCTCCCGAGCTGTTAAAGAGGGGCTGAGTTCCATGCCAGCAGGTTTGTAATTCAGCTCCCTCTAACCATTCTTCTTTGTCAATTGGGGATTAATTTAAGGCCCAGGTTTTTTTCCTTTCTTTTTTTTTTTATTACATCTGCATGCTCGGTCATGCAAAAAATTACATGATTTCGGAGATTCAGCTGACTCTGGTCTTGAAATGCAAGGGCTGCTTAGTACCGCCATAACCATCCAATTAGGGCAGGCACACAAAAGAGACGTACTGGAATAATACGGCCTTGACTTAAAAGCCATTCTGTTCTGTTCTGAGCACTCCACAGAGAGAACATGACCCTTTCGGAACGCTGCTGCACGTCTCTGGAGCTAGTATTCGCTGCTAACCATCTGTGGGCACAATGCTGCCCCTTCTCCAAATCTGCCGTCACAAGGTGAGGTGGGAGGGACCCTGGGCTGGTGCCGGGTCACATAATGGAGGAGTGTCTCAGTGACATTCCTTGTACGAGGGCTGGGAATGCGTACAATTTCCTTGCTATCTCTTCTTCTCATCTTCCTTACTTATTTGTATTGCGGGTCTGCTTAGGGTCCCTATTGAGGGATCTAGGGCCCATTGGGCTTGCTTCTGTGCACACATGAAATAGAAAGGCAGGCCCTGCTGCAGGCAGCTCACTAAACATGTGGCAGGAGACAACAGGAGGAGAAAAAGCAAACCCCCCCCAGAATCTCCCATTTGTTTCCTAGCTCCCACAGAGCTTTCCCAGTGGCTAGAGCAGGGATCCAGGCATTCTGTTCCTGGCTCTGCCACGGATGGACTGTGTGACTTCGGGCATGTCGCTTCTGCCTCTCTGTGCCTCAGTTTCCCCATCTGTATAGGGGAGAAAATTACATGATCGTATTGAGAAATAGTTGTGCCCATCCCACAATAAAACCTCTGCATGGCACTGGGATAGGGCTAATTGGAGGCTGGCTTTGATTGGCAAAACATAGTGTTTTTCCAAAATCTAAGCCAGACAGGGTGATCAGACAGCAAGTGTGAAAAATTGAGACAGGGAATGAGGGGATAACAGGCGCCTATATAAGACAAACCCCCAAATATCGGGACTGTCCCTATAAAATTGGGACATCTGGTCACCCTAAAGCCAGATGTAGTTTGGACCCAGGTAGCAATTGATCTTAACCTCCTGTAGGAATTAATAAATAGCTCCAGCTTTGTCTACATCTTGGATCCCAGCGGGAGCTGTGGGATGGGTGCATGGGTTCAGAAATGCATGGTATTAAATACTGCGTCTCAGTATTCAGAGGGGAAATTGAGGCGCACCCATGAGAAGAGGGTGAGCTTAGCTGCCATAACGAAAGTGGCCCGGGCATCTTAGCAGCTTGATATACCAAAACGCCTGACTTTGCAATGGATTTCCCACCAAGAGATAACCAGCGATGTGCCTGCTTGCTACCCTCTAACGACGGAGCTGAGGCCTGTAAACTCAGTTTGTGTAATAGTAGCCCAGCTTGCTGCTGGGTCAAAGTCCAGTCCCGACATTGTAATAAGAACAGCACCTTAGCTAGAAGTCATGCGGCTGCTGTATGCCACAAGCCTTGATATCACTTGTTTGTACTTAAACTCAGCAGCAGGTTTGCAGTTCGCATGCCGGATTGTAACTATCCCTTATTTGTAGAATTATTATTTTTAAAGTAACTCTGGATGCTTTGGAGTGAAGAGGGAAATCGTTGTCTCTTCCCCATCTTTTCCCTTGAAAAGAATTGGATATACCCCTCTAAAACTCAAAGACCTGTTCCATTAGGAAATCAGCCTTCATTCCTGCTTTGCCTAGGAGTCGTGTGTTTGAAATATTAAGCACCGGGGCAGGAATGACATGGTTACAGCAGGTGTAATCAGATGAGTAGCTAAAGGTCTGGCATTCTTTGGGGACGCTTGTGATTGATCAGCCCCTGCAAAAATAAATAACCCGGCTCTTTAGAGCTATGTAGCAATTTTAAATATTTAATCTGTATCTATGTGAAGGATAAGTCCTCACCGGGCTCTCGCGACTCTGATTCTGTGGGTGAATTTATCACACACTCCCTTGCGGGGACTCCAGGTCCAATGGATAGATATTGGCCATGGAATTTAAAATTCTCGTCCCGTCATTATCTTGCCGAGGCATGCGAGGGAACAGGTCTGGTTATCAGCCTCGCTTGGTGCTCTGACTCGAAAAAGGCTGATGGGGAGGCCGAGAGCTGGAACTCACCTCCAGCATCAGTCACAACACAGGAGCATGGTGAGAGTAAGGAATGCCCAGGAATGTGCCGCTGCAGAAAATACAGCAAGGGGTGGTTCTTGCCCTAGGATGTTCCCTGGAGTATTAAATGAAGCAGAAAGGTGGGGCCAAAACTGCTGGGTTTGGCTCCGAATTTCTCCATACTTCAGTGGTGTTGGGTACTGAGTTTGTAGTTCAGGGCCCTGTCTGCTGCACAGCAGTGCAGTGGCTAGATGCTGGAACTTTCCCAGATGTTGTGCTGAATAGATTAACATGAGCGACGCAGCTGGGTCTTCCCAAATGGAAGTTCCCTGGTGCTGCTGTGTAGAAGAATAGAAGCTGTGGGGTTCAGGCTCACTGCTGTACATTTCCTCGTGCTCCCCTGTGAAAGGGCAGTATGGGTGCATCTCCCAGATGTTGCTGGGTAGAAGAATAGGCTGGACAGCTGGGTTTCACAGCTGTAAGCTCCCTCAGCTGCTGTGCTGCCGAGTATAATGAGGGATGCAGTGGTGTCTCATAGTAGGAAGTTCTGCGTTTTGTACCAGAACAGACACAATTGTGTCTCAGAGCTGGAAGTTTTCAGGGGGAGCAGGGGGTCATTCAGGGACAGATCTGAAATTGGAAAAATCCTCAAATTGTCTTGCTAAAGGAAGTGTTAGATGAGCAGGCAAGAACAGATAGCTTGGTTGCAGTTCACATAGCACTGTGACCTTCAAGGTACTGGCAAATAATGGTACTAGAGGAGCTGCATTTGCGGACTAATTAAAGGAACTTCTCCCATCCAGGGTATTGCCAGCTTTTCGCCTGAACATCCCAGGAGATGGTATGGTGCTCAGCGGATGTGGTGGCAGGTGATATTAATAGCAACTTTTGCATGTGGTACAGAAAGTTGTTTAATTTGTGCTTCCTTGGCTTTGAGGCTTGTTTCAGGCTGGGAAGCCAACAGCAGCTCATGGCTGATCCAGAGCAATTTTTGCTAAAGAGGGCTACAGATGGAGAGGTTGGATTGTTCCATTCTGCCCTCTTCTCCAGAAAGGGAGCAGATGATCCCTCCTTTGTGTGTGGGTATGATACTCAAACAGTTGCAATTTGTGCTGGCTGGTGGACTTTCTCCACCCCCTTGTGCTCTAGGGGAGGAAGGATAGCTCAGTGCTAAACCCAGGATTATGAGTTCAATCCTTGAGGGGGCCACTTAGGGATCTGGGACAAAATCAGTACTTGGTCCCGCTAGTGAAGGTAGGGGGCTGGACTCGATGACCTTTCGGGGTCCCATCCAGTTCTATGAGATAGGTGTATCTCCATATAATATAGGTCACTGGCTGGAGCACATGGTCTCAGGCCATTGGAGCTAAAAGGTGGGATTTAGGGGAACAGGAAATGGTTTAATCTCTTACAGGGCAAAGGTATGGGAGGCAACAGGGCTTGTCTAGACAAGGGAAATTTGCCCTGGTTCAACTACCTTGTTGTTAGGCCTGTGCAAACTCCTCACATAAATGGGGTTGCACTAGTGTAAAAATAGGGTTTCTGCCTGGTAACTGCACCAGTACAGTGCATTTACATTGGGAGTTTGCACTGGTGTGCAACCTCTCCACCTCCCCTCCCCGCACGAACAAGCCAGCTGCCAGGTATATACAGGGCTGGGACAAGATGCGGAGTGAATGAGACTGAAGGGGTATCTCGGGGATGGCTTGATGTCTCACTTTACTGGAGTGACAGCTGACAGGCAGAGATGGTGTGTGTGTGTGCAGCTGCAGAGACTGGGTGTCTATTGACATGCTGTGCATTTTCAGAGAGCAGAACAAGCGTGAAGTTGCTCTGAATTAAGGGCTTTTCTATTGCTAGCTAAAATTAAAGGTGGAGGTGGCAGTAATGCTTATAATTAAAGCTGCATAACATTTTCCATTATAAGTCCCTGTTTCTGAACTTTAACCATTCAGGCTGAAATTTTCCAAGCTTGCTCCCTGCCTGGGGCTGAATTTTTGTAGACGGCATCAGCAAAACGATTCAGCCATTTCTGAAATAAAAGTTTAGAGAAAATAGGTGGTTTTGCTGATGTTAAAAATTTTCCCCAACTGTTCATTTTATTTGAAAAGCTCGAATGCTTCCACGCTTTGCAGGATGAACTTGAAATTCGGCAGGAAGATAGTCCTGCGGTCAGAGAGGTGTCTTTTGCTGTCCCTGTGGAACTCCATCCAGATCTGGCAGAGCTATAATTCTCTTAAAATTATCTTTTGCACATGCTTAATGGGGCTTGCTGCTAAACTCTTTGAACTTTGCATCTGCACTGAGCATGCTCTAATTCCACACCACTCTTGTGTTCCAACTGTGTGCCAGAGAACCTTTATCCTGGCTTTCCCTAAGTTAGAAGGATTTGACTTGCCAATCTTAACGTTCTTCTAATGTAGTTTTGGCATGTTTGTAGGGAGATGTTGGGTATTCTCATGATTAAGGCAGAGAATCACCAGAGAAATTTTTTGGGCTGTGACTTGTGACAACTGATTTAACAGAAAAGCAAAGGAGGGGAGCTGTTAACAGAATGCCAACAATTTTATGAGCTTCCCAAATAACAAATCCTCCTCCCTGAAATGCAATGATAACATTTAACAATTACCTTAGATCAGGGATGGCCAACCTGAGCCTGAGAAGGAGCCAAAATTTAAGTGTACATTACCAAAGAGCCACAGTAATACCTCAGCAGCCCCCCATCAGCTCCTCCCTTCCCTGCTCCCAGCGCCTCTCGCCCACTGGCAGCCCTGCCAATCAGCGCCTCCCCCCTCCTTCCCCACACCTGCTGATCAGATGTTTTGTGGTGTGCAGGAGGCTCTGTGGGGGAAGAGTGCGGCAGGCTCAGGGGAGGGGGCAGGAAGGGGTGGAGTGGATGCAGGGCCTGTAGCAGAGCCAGGGGTTGAGCAGTGAGCACCCCCCAGCACATTGGAAAGTTGGTTCCTGTAGCTCCAGCCCCAGAGTCGGTGCCTATACAAGGAGCCGCATATTAACTTCTGAAGAGCCACAGGCTGGCCACCCCTGCGTTAGATATCTGAAATCAGATTACCTCAGTGTTTGTAACATTTGAGCCATTTCCTATAGGACAATACAAGGCAGTAGAGCAGATGTGCAGATAAATGTATCTATTTTACCTTAGGTGAAACTGACATGTTTTTTTTGAAGGTAGCGACTTAGCAGCAGCCGGTCACCCACCTGAGGCAGGGGGAATTCTCTCTTCCTCTAGGGAATCGATTCACAAAGTCTCCCTTGGGCAGCACATTCTTTCATCATTCTCTAATATATACTTTTCTAAGGGTTGGATGGCTACTCTAAGGACATGTGGTTCTCTGGTACTTGTGTTACCATGCCTACAGATGTCATGCTTCTGCCTGCTTTTGTATGTACAGTTAATGTGAAGCAGCCAGACTGTGCATTGCCCTAAGAGATAGTGGATTTACACCCTGTGCAATCAGCTCTTATTGCTTTGGAGTCCTCAATAGAGTAAGAATTTCCCCAACGATGCCGTGTGCTTTCCGTTCATGGCATCCCCAAGAAAAAGGCAAAATGAGGCCCTCATGCCAAAGCCAGTTTGATTGGTCCTTCTACGTTAAACAGCCAGTCGGGAGGCTTGAACTGAGTGCTGCACTCATGATATCACTTGACTGCCATCTGAGCTATTCTGAATGCACTTAAGTACCACTGGTTCCATGTCAAACCAAATCCACACTGTCTGATTCCCCATCCAGTGCTGGAGGTGGACACTGACAAGGAGAGGGAAAGGGAGACACAGATGTCAGGTTGGATAGAAAGCGAGACAGGTGAAGATGAACTATAGAGAGCTCAACAAACCTCCCCCCCCCACCGAGAGAGGCTTGTAATACATGTGCTAACATGCACGGGGATACTGGTGAGGAAATAAGGATTACACAAATAGGAGACAAAAACAGATGTTTTCCCTCAAGGACAGTAAGTGAGCAGTAATCACAGACAAACTCCAGTTGAGAGCAGATGGGCTTTGGCAGCCACTCTGCAAAGCACCATGAGACTCGCCTCAACCTTTGGACAAGAAGAAACATGCTCAGATGAGCATATTGCTTTGGATGTGACAATGGTCTGACAGGACCTTTGCAGCACAACCTCAAGTGGAAAAGCTTGTGTAGCATAGAGAACAGCCTGGACGTTTACAGGGCATAGCAAGAGGTTGCTGGTGTTCAAAATAACGAAAGCTACAAAGATTTTTAGGGGCAAATTCATCCCGTGGAATTATGCCTCTGATGCATGCTCCAACAGGTCATGTTTATCATCACAAACAACCCTGAATTTCTCACCAGGCTCAGGCCAAGAGACCATGCACAATCTATCTGCATTGGATCATCTCCCCTTGCTGCAGGAACCACTTGGGAAAGTCAAAGGAAGTAGCTGGTGATGTGACAAAACACATGGGTATGGAAAGGTTCCCTACTAACTCTTCATGATTCAGGGTTTGTGTTTCTACTACTGCAAGCCCGGCACTGAGTAAAGAGCTAGCTAGATGGGAGAGGAGTAGCAGGAGGATAAAGACAAGAGGAAGAACCAAGGTTAGAGGGCACAAGAGGCAACGTGGTCTAATGAGCAGGGATTGGGAGACCTGGAGTCCATTCCTTGTTCTGCCACTGACCTCTTGTGCGACCGTGGGTGAGTCACTAACTTCTGTGCCTGTTTCCTCTGCCGCCTTTTCTCTCTCTGTCTATTTTTGTAAGCTCTTTGAGGCAAGGTCTGGGTCTTGCTGTGAGAATGTACAGCCCCTAGCGCAATGGCACCCCAAGCTCGGCTGGGGCCTGTAGGAATTTCTGCAGTATCAGTAATAATGGGCTGAAGCACATTTGGTCAGATGAAGAATTGTCTCCTGCTTTGCTCCATCCTCCTGTGATGACACACGATACTGGACTGAGATGCATGGCTCTCATCCAAGGTAAATAGAGCAGAACCCTGTTACCACCCAGAGAAAGGCAGAGATGGGAGATCTATGAGAAACCAGGGAGAGAAGAGAAAAACAACAAGCAAACCTAAACAGAGACCGCATGCTGGTCACCAGTGACAGAGAAAGGAAGCTCTGGAACTAGTCCCAAGATCTCTATGCAGGAGGTACAGGGCTGGACCAGTGCAGTACGTCCAAGGGAATATCAGAGGTGGAGAGAGTGCTCTGTTTGGAAGCATAGCTAAAAATTAGTCCTGAATTCACCTTTCCATTGCACTGGTGTCAATCTAGAGTTAACTCCGCTGACCTAAGTGGAGTTACGTTGGATTTATATCAGCACAAGTTCAGTCTCCAAATGCTGACGCTCAGACCTTTAGGCAAAAGTATTAAAAGCAAACATGGTCTCCTGCCTCTGAGATAACTGAGAGCTAGAGGACACTCTTAAAAGGTTGTTCTGGATCCAGGAGGGGTGCTGAAGGAGCTGCTAACAGGTAGCAGGTCTCACCCAAGAGAAGGTTAAAAATGGCTTTTAATGTCCTGGGTCCGTGACAGACCATGGACTGCAAGTGGGGTGATTTGGAGTCCTCAGCTGTCTTCTGTACTTCAGCTTGATGATGTCGTCTTCAACCCATTAGAGACTATGTTCAATTTGATCCCTTTCTCACTGGCAAAGGTAGGAGTGTATGTATGCGATGTATGTGTACGAGGCGATATGCACGTCCTTGTTTCTGAGATTGAAATAAAAAGCCAGGTGGGTAGCTGTACCGCTCCGTGGGCCAAACCGACTGCTGCTGTAAAGTAGCTACCCACTCCCGTTGAATCCAATGGAACTTGCTTACACCAGGAGTGAATTGAGCTTTGTTTGGATTGCAAACCTTCCCACTGATCGTTAAATACTCTCATCAGCAGAGCCCTGATGTGGCAGCCAGATTCCTTGCTCGAGTTTAAATGAGTGATTGCCTCCCTTCTGTGCTCTGTTTGCTGTCTCCATTTCTCTGATCACCAGCAAAGATGAGTGTTAAGAAATTCTGCTCCTTGCAGATAATATCCCTCTCCAGGCAGCCCCATCCTATCTGTCTCCAAGTACCATTCCTATAGCTACGTCAGTCCAGCTCTGTCTCTCACTCTCAGAGCCCCAGAGATCAGACTTTCCTCTGTCAGGACCCTTTGATATCTCTTGCGCCTGCTTACAACAGACTCCCAGGAATGCGTCTTCGCTCTGGTACCAGCTTTCCAAAGAACCCAGCAGCCAGTACTGAGGGCCAAATTCCCCAGGTGCCCAGCTCCTAGATGCTCCCTGTGTTCTGAGGATTCCCCATTGTGCTGCTGGGTGCTTATACGTTTTGAAACTCTACCCCCTTTGCGTGGAACCTAAATGGAAGTTGAGCTCTCTTGAAGATCTGAGCTCCATTGGGGTTCCCTAGGAATAGCCTAGGCAATGGCATTGGATCCAACTTTCCCCTCTGGATCCTTGGCTGCTGCCCAGTTGGTCCAACTCGCTTTTGAGGAAACTCCCATGAACCGCCTTTGAGGTTGGCGGTGGTATTGCACATCTGCATTAGTGTGTCACTGAGGGGATGGCTGCACTGCAATGGGGAGTCAGACCCAAGCCATCCTGCAGAAAAATATCAATTTGGGTGTTCCAGCTCGAGGATCAAGTGGGTTTGGGAGCCTGGGTTTTCCCCTGACCCAGAGTGTCCACCCTGCTGTTCTTAGCGCTCTAGCTCAAGCCCCGCTAATGAGTCTGTCTAGCCAGGCTGGGAGACTCTTTCTCAGCTGCAGTGTAGACGTACCTCTAGTGGTGCTACCTGTTGTGCTAGGTGCTGTACAAACACATGATGTGAGCCAGCCCCTGCCTCAATGAGTTACTTTAAATAGACAAGGCCAAGGGTAAGAGGGGAACAAAAGCACAGGGAGGAGAAGCGATTTGCTCACAGTCATGCAGCAGAGCTAAGAGTAGAACCCAGATCTCTTGCAACTAAATCCAGTGCCCTACCCACCGGGCCATGCTGCCTCAGTTTACATTTAGGATCGTGCCATCATTTTGTTTAGCATCTTATGCTCATCTGACTGCTCATCTGGCACTAAACCCCTTTCTCTTCCTTCACACAATCTGTCTCGTTTCTCCCCTGCATAGACATCTGTGTCTCTGCAGAATTTTCCTTTAACTCGTGCTGTTTGATTGAATTCTGTAAAGCATTTGAGGGGAGCAGTTTGGAGGGTGGTCCCTCTATAAGATTGCAGGGATTTTTCTCTTGTTTGCATGTTCCTTATATTTGCAAAGCTTGTCTGTGCAGGACACAGAGCTTTCTCAGGCCTAGCCTAAGACTGTGGAATGAAGGACCATCACACACCTCCTCACCTTCTGCTCTAAGTGCAAGGCACAGTTCTCTCTCTGTGTGTGAATATAATATATTTGTATATAAATCAAAAGCAACACACACTTCTCCTGCGTAGAGGATGAGATAACCAGGTGGCAGATGTTAGTCATGTTGCCTAATGCACAACTAGACGATGCTCAGATCCTATGATGATAAGTGGAGTATAAGAACCAGTGTAGACTAGAATATAGGATATTCCTAAATCATCAATGCACCTTAAAAGAACGTCAATGGACATCACAATGCTTAAATTTCGGCCCTGGCTTAGCCACTGAATTGCCTGGGTCTGTGTAGGATGTAAAATATGGATATCCTCTGCCCTGAGAAACTTGTCATGTAAGCCAATCTCTTGTGTGAGGAGCCTTGGAGAGTTGGCAAAAATAGAACTCCAAAAGGCATTGCATTGGGGTGGAGTTTATAGTATTGATGCTGATGGTGAATTTTCCTTTGCTTGGTTCAGCACAATTCAGTTTCATAATGTACAGTGAGGCAGGGGAGGATTTATGGCCAGTGTTGGCCCAGCCTCTTTGCCATATGGCATTCCATGAGTTTAGGAGGATGGAGATGGGTGAGCTGTTCCTCAGAAGACTGAATGGGAGGAGAGGTGCTCGGGCATAGGATGGGATGCAGAGCAGAGGGAGCAAGTCTGGGGAGGGTATAGGTGGGGAGAGCAATTCCTGGAGTCTACACGGGCAGAATTGGCTGAGTGGACCCAGCAAGCCGTGGCGGGGGGGAAAAGGGCTGCAGGGATCTTTGATGTAGATGGGCAGAGGGAGCGAGAGAGTGGAGAGGGGAGATGAGCTTGCTCCAGCCATGAAGAGGAGGCGAATGATTTTCAAGCATTGTTTCTGGATTTGATTTGCTCCCAGCTGTTTGCAGCCTTTTTCTGGGTTTGTTTCCTTTCGACAACATGCTCTGTGTTCTCGGCAACGTTTTTGCTTTGCTGTGATTCTGGGAAGCCATTGGACCTATGAGATGAGACTGGCCAAGGTCCCCTCATCCCTTGCTCCCTTCAAGCCAGAAACCATGGAGCGAGCAGGGTGGGGGTCTTTCTCTTCCCCAGTTATTTCCTTTGTCTTTCTGCCTCTTGCAATGGATATAAAAAGTACCTTTGATCTCTTGACTCCTTTTTTCCATCCCTCTTGCAATGTTTCCTCCTTTTTTTGACCGGAATTTTGGAAATGAAGTTAGAGACAGAAAGCACACATGCAAGTTTGCTCATGAAAGGAAAGGCCTGGGATAAAACAAATTCAACAGCCACCCGGCAAGAAGAAGGGAATTGGGGAGAAAAGGACGGAAAATAAAGCCCAGATCAAAAAGGTAAGCTATTGCCAGAGGTAGCCAGACTGTGCTGTGTATAGAGGCATAGCATGGTGGTAAAATAATTGTGCCCCTCCAGATGAAGTCCTCCACCTCCTTTCTGCCTCGCTAACCCAAGGTTGCCTCCTCTGTTAACTCCCACAATATCTTATCCACCAGCTCTGGGTCTTTTTCACTGGTGGTGGAGGGGACTTGATTAATTAGAGGAGAGCTCTGTTAGGCAGACACCCTCACTCCACAGGGGGACGGCTGGGAACTATTTAAAGGGATCAAGACATACAGCAGCTGCTGCCTTCTCTCTCTCTCTCTCTCTCTCTCTCTCTCTCACAGATCATTTTCCACTTACTGGTTTGGAAATCCATCTTCCCTGTGCGCTTTCCCCCCTGGGGAATTGATAGGGGACCCCTAGAGCAAATAAATAAAGGCCAGGCACATGAGGATGGCACTGTACAGTCCTGATAGGGATTGTGATTACTGATGGAGGAAATGGGTCAGGTTGGAGGGCAAAGGGATGGCTGTTCACCGACACCACAGGGTATTAAATCATGGCAGTGCAGTTCCCACAAGCTACTTGTCCTGATGTAGAGCAGGGCGAAGAGGAAATTGGTGTGTTTGTGTGCGTGCGTGCGTGCGCGCACATGCACACATGCATGTTGGATTATCTCTGGGTATGTCTACACTACGGGATTATTCCAATTTTACATAAACCAGTTTTGTAAAACAGATTGTATAAAGTCGAGTGCACGCTGCCACATAAAGCACAATAATTCGGCGGTGTGCGTCCATGTACCGAGGCTAGCGTCGATTTCTGGAGCATTGCACTCTGGGTAGTTATCCCATAGATATCCCATAGTTCCTGAATCTCCCCCACCCATTGGAATTCTGGGTTGAGATCCCAATGCATGATGATGCAAAAACTGTGTCGCGGGTGATTCTGGGTAAATGTCGTCATTCCTTCCTTCCTCCGTGAAAGCAACGGCAGACAATCATTTTGCGCCCTTTTTCCCTGGATTGCCCTGGCAGATGCCATAACATGGCGACCATGGAGCCTGTTTTGCCTTTTGTCACTGTCACCGTATGTGTACTGGATGCCGCTGACAGAGGCAGTACTGCAGTGCTACACAGCAACATTCATTTGCTGTTGCAAGGTAGCAGAGATGGTTACCAGTTGTTCTGTACCGTCTGCTGTGCCATGTAAATTGGCGATGAGATGATGGTTATCAGTCATTCTGTACCATCTGCTGCTGTCATGGGTGCTCCTGGCTGGCCTTCGCTGGGGTCCGCCGGGTGCGCAAAGACAAAAAGGGAATGACTCCCCAGGTCATTCCCTCCTTTATGGTTTATCTAAAAATAGAGTCAGTCCTGCCTAAAATATAGGGCAAGTGTACTAGAGAACCAGTGTATCAGAGAACCAGAGAGAACAGCCGCTCCGTGTCAGATCCTGCAGAAATGATGAACTGCATGCCATTCATGGGGGGTGCCCCTGCAACAACCCCGCTCATTGCTTCCCTCCTCCCCCAACCTTCCTGGGCTACTGTGGCAAAGTTGTCCCCCCATTTGTGTGATGAAGTAATAAAGAATGTAGAATAAGAAACACTGATTTTTAGTGAGATTAGAATGAGGGGGAGCAGCCTCCAGCTGCTATGATAGTCCAGGCAGGACATTAAACGATGCGAGGGAAAGGAGCCCAGCATCCTGCTGCTATGATAGTCCAGGCAGTACAGAATCTTTTCTTTAGACATGCAAGGGGGGGAGGGGACTGACGGAGCTCAGCCCCCAGTTTCTATGATGAGGACGGTTACCAGCTGTTCTGTACCATCTACCGGGAATGACCGGGAGTCGTTCCTATTTTTACCCAGGTGCTCCCGGCCGACCTCACCTGAGTCCAGCCAGGAGCACTCACGGGTTGATGACAAGGACGGCTACCAGTCCTTCTGCACCGTACCGTCTGCCACCTGGGAGGGGAGGGGGAGAGGATGCTGCTGTTCAGTGCTGCAGCACCGCGTCTACCAGCAGCATGCAGTAGACATAGGATGACATATAAAAAAGTCAAGAAACAATTTTTTTCCCTTTTCTTTCATGGGGGGGAGGGGGAGTAAATTGATGACATATACCCTGAAACACCACTGACAATGTGGTTGACCCTACAGGCACTGGGAGCTCAGCCAAGAATGCAAATGCTTTTTGGAGACTGCGGGGACTGTGGGGTAGCTGGAGTCCTCAATCCCCCCTCCCTCCCTCCATGAGCGTCCATTTCATTCTTTAGCTTTCCGTTACGCTTGTCACACAGCACTGTGCTGTGGACTCTGTATCATAGCCTGGAGATTTTTTCAAATGCTTTCTCATTTCGTCTTCTGTAACGGAGCTATGATAGAACAGATTTGTCTCCCCATACAGCGATCAGATCCAGTATCTCCCGTACGGTCCATGCTGGAGCTCTTTTTGGATTTGGGACTGCATCACCATCCGTGCTGATCAAAGCTCCACGCTGGGAAAACAGGAAACGAAATTCAAAAGTTTGCAGGTCTTTTCATGTCTACCTGTCTTCCTGTCTACCTGGCCAGTGTATCCGAGTACAGACTGCTGTCCAGAGCAGTCACAACGGTGCACTGTGGGATACCGCTCGGAGGCCAATACCATCGATTTGCGGCCACACTAACCCTAATCTGATATGGTAATACCAATTTCAGTGCTACTCCTCTCATTGGGGAGGAGTACAGAAACCGGTCTAAAGAGCCCTTTATATCGATATAAAGGGCCTCGTTGTGTGGACGGGTGCAGCGTTAAATCGGTTTAACGCTGATAAATTTGGTTTAAATGCGTAGTGTAGACCAGGTCTCTGGCACAACAGCTCAGAAGCCAACTGATTGGTAGCAAGCCTCTCCCGCACGTCCCCCTTTTGTTTGTAATAGCTCGGCTCGAGGGAATGGTACCCCAGGGGTCAAGGGCTTTCCTGCCTCCAGGACAAATGTAACCATCTGAGACTTGCAGTAGAGACAGCCTCCCCCCCCCAGTGTTCCTCACCTCATTAAAGTGCAGCCTTGCCTTCAAGTGGCACAGGTAATGAATCCTCCACCGGGTGCCTGCTGGCTTTAATAAGCCAGAATGAGCCACGGAAGAGAATTAACCTGGTAGGATTAGTTTACTTTGCAGCAGGATGCGGTGGATTTCGCCTCTCCACCCGTGCCAGGAATCTTAATGTCTCAGCCTGCCTCTGTAGTGCCCTGCCTGGCAGCACAAAGTGTGTGTGTGTGTGTGTGTGTGAGAGAGAGAGAATGGGACCAGGGTATTAAACCAGGACAAGACTGAATCTGATCACAGCCAGTGACTGTATTGGAGACAGTGGGGGGTAACTGAAATAAGCATGCAGTCCTGTGCAGCCTATATCCTGAATCCCTGCAGAAGGGGCACCCCTTTGTTATGTGCTCCTGGGCCATGACACAGAAGGCCCAGGGCAGAGCCTTCTACTGGAGGACATGGATAAATCAGCCCTGCTGGTCTTAGACCAATACAACTTCCTGGGGACACATGATTAAAGGAGTTGGGGTGGAGGCAGCTAGCCGGGGCTGATGCATTGAGGACGCAGGCACATTTGACAAATAGCTTGGGGAACTAGATGGTCCCAGGGGACTGGTAATGGGCCATGGAGCCTTTCATCTCTGTCTCTGTGCTGGCTTTGGAACTTGATGAGCTGAATGGTGCCCAGGAATGGTGGCAGCTGCCATTAATTGTGCCCTGGATTAGAGTTTGCCCCAGCTGTGACCAAAAGTTGTGACATTTGTTGGCTCTCTGGAAGGAGTCATTGGGTCTCAGCCTAGTTACAAGTGTCCATGATGTCTTGGTTTGAAAAGACGCTTGGGACTGAGCAGTGGAGGTTGTCCTACCACCTTGGGTCAGGACTGGAGTACATTGGCAGGGAAGTATGCAGGGGGAAGCTTGACTTGCTGCTCTGTGGATCAGTAGAGTACTTCAGTCTCTTTAGCTGGCAATCCAGTGCCTTTCACCAGCGAGTATGATTTAACCCTTAGAGGAGTGACATTGTGTGCTCAGGAGGAGCTGGGGGTAGGACTGCCAAAGTCTTAAATATTACAAAATAGGCCAGTCATCTGTGTATAGTTGAAATGTGGAGTGCTGGAGAGGTAGTCAGGCCTAGGGGTTAGAGCACAGGGCTAGGGTCCGGGGTTCCCAGCTCTGCTACTGATGCGCTGTGCAACCTTGACCCAAGTTGCTTAGGCCCAAACTTTCAAATGGGGCCACTAGCTTTGGGTGCCTTGGTGTTCTGGGTGTCAAACTTCGTCGTCCTTGGGCCTGGTTTTCAGAAGTTCTGAGCATGCACTGGCCCAAGCTGTTTCAAACTAGGCACTCAAAAGCTAGTGACTATTTTTGAAAAGTTGATGGTTGACCTCCTGGTGGCTCAGTTTCCTTCTCTGTAAAATGGGTGCAATGACCATACACTAGCTCCCTGCTGTGCTGGGATGCTCTATTAACGAAGGCTGATGAAGTGCTTTGAGACTGATGGAGAGAAGTATTTAGTTTTCTAAAAACTATTCACTGCCTGGCATATATTTCTAGGATCTCTGAGGCCTTGCTTGTTGGCTTTTCTGTGACACTCATCACCAAGACAGTCAAGTCCCTCACAGAGGTAATGGAATTTTCCTCACATGTAGGGGTGTGTCTTGTGAACCCCATTGTACGGATGGGAAAACGAAGGAACAGAGATTCAGTGACTTGTCCAGGGAGACACAGGATGTCAGTGTCAGAGCCAGGATCTCATGAATTCTCTTTTGCTCTGGCCAGCATAAACAGCATGAAAGCCTGAACCATAGAGAGCCCACTGAGGTCATCTCTCAGGACCAAAGAAGACGCACGGGGAAGTTCAAGATCCCCCTGGGTTTTGGGTCCTGTGTTGGCTTCGATTCATTGTCTGTGTCCAGAGTGAAAGAGAACAAGTTGCTTGGCCTGGGATGTGTTAAGATTGATCTCTGTTACACACCTTTACGTTAATTAGAGGCGAGGGGAGGCAGGGAAAGAAAAGCAGGTCAACGAAGAGCAATCCAGGCAGGCTTAGCCCACCAGAGGCCAGATGTTCCCCCTGCCTTTGCTTTGCACTCAGCGCTACTGCCAGGAGCTGGTTGTGGAGGGCAGGGTTGCGGGTCTGAACAGAGTACACATGCTCTATCTTTCCAGGATTCACTCCCTGAAGAAGCCTGACTTCCTTTCCCCGTACTCTGGCTTTTATTGTGAGCTTCTCAGTCACCTGGCGGGAGAAGGGGACTTGAAGGACAGTGGGACAGGGATAACATCCTCCAAGTGGTTGAAATTAAGGGGAAGAGAACTGGGTAGAGCTGCTTTCTGTGTGAGCCCTGACCTGCCCCAAGCCCTGGTTTATAAAAGCATTTGAGTCCAGATTCAGCGAGCCAGGGGGCTGTGAAGCCCCGCAGTGACGGTACACTTTGTTGGGTATTTTTGCTGTTTTTTAGTAAACAGCCTTGTAACGCAGCCCCCTCCCCTCCCAATCCCCACAGAGCATGTTCCATGGGTGGAGAAGGGGCCTAGTCTGCATAATGTCCCTGGGACTGAGCTGAATTAGCACATGTAAGGAGGCTGGGCTGGGGCTAGGAAACAGCGGTATGATCACACCAACTGGCAGCCAGCAGCCCTGCACTTTGGGAGGATCCAGCGTAAGGGGTCACTTGTTGTGTGGGTTGGACACATGATTTCTCAACTCTAGAGTGCATGGAGGTGAATATTCAGAGCCTGAGAAGCTCCATTAGATCATGGAGCCCATCTTGCTGCAGACAGTCCCCAAGCAGAGCACACAGAAAGTATTAATCTGATTCCACGCTTGCGCCTTCAGTGTTCCTAGGGAAGTGTCCCTATGGGCCCCTGGCCAGCCCTGGCAAAGCTGAGTGATATGGAGATGCAGCTGCGGTTTCCTCTAGGCCCACATGGTAAATAGTCCCCTAGTGCTCCTTGCTGTTTCTGAGGCCAATTCCCATCCAGTCTTTCCACTCTGGGGAGGCTGCTCTTTTTTCTCCATCTGCATCAAGCATGCATCCTAATGTGGTGTTCGCGCTGCAAAGCAGCCTCTCCTTGACACGTTCTTTAAGAACAGACATGGGTTTTGAAAAGCCCTTGATAGCACTGCCTGTGATTAGAATGTATTAAAAGCCCAGGGCCTTTTATTGGGGCTGATTTGCATATTTTAACATTACCTAAAGACTTTGTTGGTTCCTCCCCTCAATCAATTTGTGTCTTTTTGTAATGGCTGCGGACGGACTGAGTTAAGCCCAAGGTATTGCTCCGATCTTGACACCCTGCAAGAAGGAGAGCATAAGAACATGAGAACGGCCATACTGGGTCAGACCAAAGGTCCATCTAGCCCGGTATCCTGTCTTCCAACAGTGGCCAACGCCAGGTGTCCCAGAGGGAATGAATAGAGCAGGTAATCATCAAGTGATCCATCCCCTGTCGCCCATTCCCAGTTTCTGGGAGCAGAAGTTTTGGGGAAGATCTGGTTTTGAGTTAACTTATTCCTATAAAATTAAAACCTCAAACTCTAGAGCCACTGGACCTATTCATATTGATAATATTTGTGTTGTAGTTAGCTCCCTTTCTGGATTAGCAAATCACTTGCAAGCCCAGCAGGGTTTTCTTAAAATGTCTTTATTGTTCCCTGAAGAGATTTCAGACTACGCTCTGTCAGTGACCTGCCGGCTTCTACTGTTCATGGCGTGTGGTTGGTCGCCTATCTGACAAGGCGTGGTTCATGCTTCCAGATTGGATGGCTGAGATTTTTTTAAATAGCTGAAGAATGAACGATGCTGATGAAAACTTCCCCTCCTCCCCGTGAAACAGGTTGCAGTGGGGATAGATGTCTGAATCTTCAGTTCGGAAGTGCAGGCCTCTCTCACGTGAGCTAAAGGAGCAAAGGTGGTAGCAGCAACAGACTTTTATTCTCTGTGAAGAAGGACACATTCAACCTCCCAGAGTTTGACCAAAAACTCATGAGTCACCCAACTCTGAATAGCAGCAAACTGAGCTTCATGCTTTATGCACAAAAATATTAATGAATTTGAATGTGGATTTTGAACCCCCACTATAGGGTGTTTGGATCCGCGGCCCTGTGAAGTTCAGACCCAGATGTGAGTTTGGAATTGAAACAGCCATTAAATTATGAAAAGGTGTTTGGTTGGAACAACCAAGTTAGGGGATGCAAGGGATCCTCCATCGCTTCCTGTCTTTAAATCAAGGCTGGAGGTCTTTCTAAAAGAGATGTTACAGCTCAAATGGAAGTTCATTCAGAAATTGTTGGGTGAGGTTCTCTGGCCTGGGTTATGCAGGAGGTCAGACCAACTGATCATAATAGTTTTTTTTCTGGGCTTAAACTATGATCCTGGATGAGACTAGTGATCCGTATGGTGGTTATTGTGCTCCATCAGTGTCCAGTGCCAGATGCTTCAAATGCAAGTAACCCTGCAGTAGGTAATTATGAAACAACCTGACCACCAGGGAAGTTTTCTCCTAAACTCCTGTGTTAGTTTGAGGGCCCAGCAAGTCTGCTTGGGGAAGATGGGTAAAGGAGAAGTTTGCTCTGGATCCTCTCTTTGGACCCCCAAACTGAGTGGCATCGTGACCTGGTGCATGGGGTCACAACTCCTCTTACTCAGTTTCACCTTTGTCATGGCAGAAGGGTGGCCAGGCCATGCCTGAGGGGTGTTGTAACCCCGTGAGCCAGCTTGCAATGCTATTTCCTCAGATTTGACCTGGCCAGAGGGGTGGCCGGACCAAATCTGAATGAGTGGCATTGCAATCCCCTGGCTAGTTCACCATGCCCGGAATGAGGAGCTTGGCCCTAGCCCCACTGGCCTGGAGCTACCACTGTGGGATGAGTATGGGGTGGGTTTGCTCTCCAATGCCTCTTCCCTGGGCCTCCCCTCAGTGGTAACTTTTTTGGAACGGGGGGCCTTCAGTTTCAGATTTTGTCCCAGGTCCCCCAAAACTTGTATGCACTCCTGGGGCCCAGAACCACTGGAGCTTTTGGTTCCAGATGTGATTTTAGTGCCTTCCCTCTTGGCCCTCATGCTAAATCTACATCCAAGAAAACATCCCTAGACCTTTCCATCACAACTTCCATGATTCAGTTTATTGGGGTCTTAAGAACAGTAAAGTAAGGTGATTGGTTCCTGTTCAGGGGGGAGGGGGCAGTTTCAGGAAGAAAAGTTTTGCTTATTCAACTGCTGCCCCCATCCCTCACTCCATCTTCCTCAGAAAAGAAAGAAAAACAAGCAAATAAAAATGTGAGAGATTTTCTTTCATAAATCCATTAGGGAATTGAGAGAATATTTGTGCTCCTTGAATAATGGCTCTTGATATGTAATAATATATTATGAATGTTTTGAAGGCCAACATTACATTTATTTTAAATGATACAATCAGTGCTTGGTGTCTCAGCTGATTTAGTCAATTAAGTTTTTAAACTCATGTCTTCAATCTCATCTCTGGCTAATTTAAATGCAGTGATTTTGATGCAAGTGCACCCACCTGTTCATTTATATAGGAATTTGAGTGACCTTGGACCATTTGTATATATGAATTTCAGATAAAAAAACAAAGTGACATGAAAATATTTAATAGCGGTGGTGAGACAGTAAATTGATTGACATTAAGGAGCTGATGTTTCTGAGTAATCCAAATATAGCAAATGTTGTGATGTTCAAAGCGAAATCACATAGATTAAGGGTTTCTAAAAGGACTGCAGTCTCGCCTCTAATTTCTGGGCAGCAGTTAGCGATGGGAGCAAATGATAGCGTTTAGACATCTAACACGGATGTGTGTGATTCTGCAGTCAGGCAGCTGGGGAAATGCTGCCATTTGCACCCATAGTTAATTGCAAGTGCAAAATGTATAGATAGTTATTGGTAGCTGCAAAATTGCACCAGGAAAATCAAGGGCTGTTTCTGAAATTCAGGCCCTAACTGTATGTTTATCTTCTTTTCTTGCTAGTTCTAAAGGGAAAAGTTTGGATAAAGGGGAACTCACAGCTATTGTGGTCGTAGCATCTCTCAGCAGGTATCACTGTAAGAAATGATGTAAAAGAGCTAGCTATGAGGTGTCTGTGATATATTGGTGATTGTGCTGGGATTGCAAGTTATCACTTTAAGAGTGGGTGGTTCTTTTGGACCTGCTAGCAGGCTAGGGGGCTCTGTAACAAAGTGTGCAATGGGAGTCAGTGTGCAAAGAGCCAGATTAAAGCAAGGAGGGTGGGATGAGTTGTACCTTGCTGCCACAGGAAGCAGCCTGTTTTCTCTCTCTCTGTTACTAGGTTCTTATGTGTAATTGTTTTGAGTTCTAAGAAGTAAAGTAGTGTTATGCTGCAACCTTCCAGCAAGAGTATATTTTATCTAATTTCTCTATTCGTACATCATGAACATACCAGTATCCCTCATCTGTTTATTCTCTTCCAGTGTCTCCCAGCAGAAACGAGTTGTGAAGATAGCGTAGCAGTATTAACTGTTGAGAAGCTCATAGTTCCTCTAATACTGATCTTTCCCTTGGGCTTCAGCCTAAGGTCTTTACTTTGGTCTCTTGCCAAATTTAGAACCAAGAAACGAAGCTGCTGTTTTCTATTGATGAAATAGAGTGAGATAAACGACCAGGTGCTACTTTGTGGGCTAGTGATGCTTTTTCTGCATGCTTCCAAGATGTGCACGCTCTCCCACTCAATCTTGTTCTTTCAGGTTTTATTTTTGCTTAGTAGCATCGAAGTAACCGTTCTACTCTGGGTACAGATCACATATGCATTGCTGGATTTGTGCTGCCAGATGAGAAGCCAGCTCTCCTGTTCAGCAGATCTCTGGCAGGCTGGCTCCAAGTAGCTCCTGAAAATTTTTAACCTGCTCTTTTTTAGGGGTCTTGTTGCTAATTAAAGTAAATTCCATTTGGTATGAGAGATGGGATATTCCATGGTATTGAAGGACTCTTCTTTCTCAAGGCAAATAGAACTGTGCACTGTGGTGTCAGCTCCTACTGGGAGGAGCTTTGCTGCTGTGAGCTTAGTGATCTCTGCTTAGTGTAACTAATACTGTATTAAAATGCTCATCTGTGTGTCATAGGCCTTATACTGTGAACAGATTCTTCTTTAGTTCAAGTCAAAAGAGTCTATACTTTTTGTCAGAAATATGTTCAGCAGGGAGGCAAAATTTAGCCAATTAAGTTTGGAAATGTTAGTCTTACCTTTTTCTGTTTCCACTTGGGGCATAATATACCTGGTTGAAAAGTTTTGGCCTTATTTTTTAAAATAAAACCTACTCTTTTTAAAGAAAAAAATTCATAGAAAAAATGAAATTATTTTAAAATGGTAAAAAAAAAATGAATGTCTTTAATTTCTTTTGACATTTTCAATGGAAAATACCAACCATTTTCTGATCCACTCTTGGATGTCAATCATACTTGCTATGGATGGATAATACCTTACCGAGGTGTTGAAAGGAGCAATTAGTATTTGGTAGCTCAAAAGCATCAGCTGAACTGGTAACAAACAAACAGACAAAAGACAACTTTCCAATTTTTGAAACAATGAAAATGGCTGATGAGACATTTTTGGAAATTTTGTATGAAAATATTGATTTTATTTTTCCAGACAGTTCCGTTGCTCCATATTGTCAGGTGCTAAACAATCTTATTAATGTGGATTTTCTTTTGTTGTTGTTCCTTTTACTGCATTGTCCTTTCAAGGGTTATCTCCATTTTGACCTGTGATCGTTTTGTTGCTTACTTGCGATTCTGAACGGTTATCGAACAGTTGCCTTAACTATTGGCAGGTGAAGGTCATGCTGCCATCTCTCATTGGAAAGTCTATTTCCTCTAGCTTTTCAGTAAACCCATAGACCCATTGTCACAGGCTATTAACAATCTGCATACATATAATAGGACACCCAAACACAGCGATATTAACAACATCTATTTGGAGAGAATTCTATTAGAACAATCTCTTTATTTAGCTGTTTCATTGCTAATGTCCCACCCCCTCCTGTTTTTGGATTATAAACTCTTTGGGGCAGGGACCATCTATCTATTTCTCCTGTACTGCACTGTGTATATTTATGAGCTCTACATATAAAGTTAATCATATAAATTTCAGGAAAAACAAATGGTTAGGATTTAAGGAATGCACAAAGGTACATTCAGATGGCTGAGATTTATATTTGTAAATCAGGAGTGACTCCACTGACCTGATTCCAGGTTGACACTAGTGAAAAACACTGCAGGATTTGGCTGATCCAGTAGAATCCATTCATTTCTAAGATGCTTCTTATTTACACTGCAACTGCTGTTCTGGTCAGGGTTTTCTTGTCCCCTTGCATCTCAGATATGTGTCACTGCTTCCAGCCATCTTACTCAGTCTTCAAGTTGCCGCAATGTTTTCACCAGGGTCTTAGGTCTGATGCTTTTTCACTTGTGCTCTCGTTCTCCCATCTGTGGTTTTAACACTGTTCCCTGCCTAGTGTTGCTTTTGGGCTATTTTCCTTTCTACTGCTGATGATATTTGGGAGTGAAAATTCTGTGCTGGTGGGCTTGGCTTCTAATCAGCTAAGACATCTGAATGTCAGTCCAGAAAAGACAATAGGTCCCATTTTATTTTTGAACTGCGAGTGGTAAGGTTAGAGTAGTGTCTAGATGCCTGGAGAAGTGGGGTAGTTCCCTTCCTGATAGTAAAAGACTTGGGCATCAGAGATCCCTGAAGCTGCCTTTTTTGTACTGTAGAGAATGTGGTGCAGAAAGCTTTGTCTGTGCCATTTTACTTTAAGCAGCGAATCAGCTGTAGCTCTGGGAATGGAAATTGAAGTGGGTTTTAATCACACGAGCGCTGGAAATATAGGAGATTAAATCTTTTTAAGGAGGGTGGCGAAGCACTTTATTTGCTGTGCTGGAATCTTCAGGGGGTCGGAGACTAGAGAACTAGATTTAAAGCTTTTAAATACTTTCCCTTAAAAAAAAAGATCTTCCACAAGGCACAGTTGGACTGGAAAGACTTTAAAGTGATGGTTTAGAGGGGGGAAAAAAAGAGGGTTGAATGGAAGCACTTGTAAAAAAATAGACAATCATGCTGCAACAAGTCATCCCTGGTTCCACTCTAGGAAGAGATTTTACAAATCCAGCATCACAGGTTTACAGATGATAAAGATGTTTCTCCTCCTACAAACCCCTCCCAGCATCTGAAAATTAAGCTGGGTTCTGGCTGGCTCATACACAATGGGCTGGCATAAAGATTCTCCAGGTCACAGTCTGCCCAAAGTTGTGCCTGTGCAATCACATTGAAGGCTTTGCACAAGCATGACCGAGGGCAGAATTTAGCCTTGGGATTAGAACTGAATAATTGTATTGATGATGGGGGAGCTGGATTGGAGCCCAGCTCTGTTCCACGGCTACGTTTCTTCTGCAGCACAAATGGGTGAAACGTAGCAACGTAACACAAGAATCTGCCTGCTTCTTGGAAGCCAACCACAGCAGATAATTCTGCAGCAACAGGCACAACCTGCTACTTTTTGCTTTTCGGGCTTTATGTGCATTAGCTGTGCCCTTAGCTCTTATACTCCGTTGACCCCTCCTGCCTCTTTTCTGCCAAGGATCCCAACCTTTAGTGCCAGTTAGTCAAATTTTCCCATGAGCATCTTCATGCTTTCCCTTTATGCATGGGAGGAACTCCCTGCAAAGCTGCCATCCTATTGTCTTTAAAGCCTGTCTCTCTCACGATGCTTGCAAAACATTTGATAGTGTAGAGGCAGCTAATCTTCCATGACTGTCTCTGTTATTTGTGTGTGTGTGTTGTCTTCACCTGCTGTCTCATCATGTGCTTAGATGGTAAGCTCTTGAGACAGGTATTTTCCTTTCATTATGCATGTCCAGCACCTAGCAGAATGTGGTCTTGGTCTCTGATTGGGGCTTCTAGTGAACAACAACACAAGAGAGCAGGTTGCTGGAATGAGAAGGTACCATTTTTTGCATTGTCACTTTTCTGGATGCTTCACAGCTCGCACAGGAGAACTGCACGCTTCCAGGTCATATACCAAGTGAGGACAAAACTTCCCTGATTGCATAATTGTCCTTGACTATTCCTGCACCTTTCTCTGCAGTTTCCACTGTTGTAGAGACCGGACACCAAGGGTTTAGGTTCCATTGGTCTGATTCAGCCTGGCAGTTCCTATTCCTGAATAGTCAGTCAGTCTACCTCATTGATTCTTCCAAGGGCCAACAGAACAATCCAAGCCAGTTTTAAGAGATGGGGCTTGAAGCTTTGTATCAGGAAGTCTGTTCCATTGCACAGGCTCAAAGACCTCATGTTCTGGGATTTGCTGCTTGCGTTCAGCTGGTGTTTTTCCAGGGCTGGCCAGAAAACAAGAATTCTGTTCTGCAAAAAAAAAAAATCGAAGGTTTTGACGTTTGTTTTCTTTCGATAGCAAAACTAAACCAAGACTTTCTGAAAATGTTCATGGGACAACAAAAGTGCCACCCCCCAGAATAGCCAACAGCCTATTGATTAATGCACTCGCCTGGGAGGTGGGAGAACCAGCGTCAAGCTCCTGCTCTGTCAGGCAGGGTCAGGAAGCATCCATTGGGTTGACGAGAATCAGGAAGAGCAGGGACTGGAACGTGATTCTCCCACGTACCAGGTGAATGTCGTAACCACTAGGCTTCTCTAGGGTGGGTTTTGTTTTCTCTCATCCTTTCATGCTGGAGTTGCTCCACCTTATATAAATGAAATATTCATTGGCTGGGAGAAAGGAACTGACTCTGTAGCCTGCTGGTTGTGCCTCTCTCTCTTTCCTCCTCTTCTTTTACCAGCAATTTCGTCCTGGAGCTGAAATTTTCATTGACACCAACACATTTTCCTGAAAAGTTTTGGTTTAAACTAACTGGCCTTTTGGCAACAAAAACGCTTCCCAGCCAAAAAAGTTTGTCTTTGTCCAGCTGAGTCCAGGAAGTCAAGGTGCGTGTAGGTAAGGAACTGGACTGTCTGTAGCACCATTCCATAAATGATGCTTAACTTCATCTCTGCTGCTCCTTGCTCAAAGAACCAGGGCTGCTCCTCAGGCCAGTAGGAGAGCTGGTGGCCAAGGGTTTGTGATGGAGAGGGCACGTGCTGCGATTGAGGAGGTCTCAGCCCAGGGAAGAGTAACAGATGGGAAGTAATTTCCCCCCCGCTCTAGATAATGGAGGTGTAGATCCATCTGGACTGTCTGCTGGTTCTGCTCATGGCTACAGAATGTTCGGAGTCCCACAGTGGAAATCTGTGTGGCTTGTGCTTTGGGCTAGACCCAATGTGGGCCTGAGACAAGACAATACTGACACCTCTCAGCAGCTAGGGGGCAAAAAAAGTGGGGAGCAGGAGCTCCTGTTAGGGCCAAAAGTCACAAACCACCTGGAGCTTTTCGGTGGCCTCTTTGCCAGCCTCACCAAAGGCGGCTCAGTTTTTTCTCTGTTCCTCCTAGGCTGTGGCTCTGGAAGAGAAAATGATTGGCAGGAAAAATGAGTCTTGTTCCCCCACCAACAACGTTGTTGATAACATGGCTTTCCATCCCTTCATCTGTCAGCCACCCCGCCTCCCAGGCACTTGCAGCAACAGGCTTTCCAGGTACAGTGGGAAGAGAGACCTGCAGAGAGACATTGGTCTTGGAGTAGGCCCTGGTGCAATGGGCTTGCGGAGGCTCTTGCAGGCAGCCTTGCTCAGCGCATAAGCCAGTGCTGTTGGTGCCTGGTTTGGGCAGATACCAGCAATGGAGGCAGAGATCGAGCTGCGTCTGAACTTTGAAAGTGTGTGTCAGGCCCCATCGTTCTGTCTCCAGCAGGCGCTTGAAGCCAATGGGAGTTAGGCACATAACTCATTAAGGGGCTTTTTTAAAAAGTCCCACGAGATGCCTCACCACCTTTGTCAATATGGTCTTAGAGGGGAGCAGCAGCAGGTCAGTGCCAGGAGGGGATGGCCAGCATGCACTGTTACGTCGGGGGAATGTTTGGCTGTCTGGGGCTTCGATTGTAGTGTCTGAGGCTGGGCCTATGCTGGAAACTTTTGCGGCTGTAGTGATGTTGGGAATGGGTGAGACACTGTATGTGTGTGTGATGCTTCTTTGCTAGCCCCAGACTCAGCTTTTCAGTGCTACTGCTGCACTCAGCAATGCACTGGGTGAGGACCTCAATTTCCTTTTTGAATGGATTTAGGCACCGACGGAGATGCTGGAACTGGGTTGCTGCAGCACCGCCCTGGCTTGAAGTGGTTCCCGTTTTATATACGGGGTTTACACTTTGGTTCAGTGGCCCTCCGCATCCTAACTATGTGCCTCAATCCCTTTTAAAAATGAGACTCAAGCTCCTGGATCAGTTAGGCACTGCAGCAGCTCAATTCCTTTAACAATCCAGGCCCTAGAATATGGGCAGTTAAAAGTTACTGGTTTGAGAGGGATTTGGCCTCTGTAGCTTTTCACGCACTGAACTACTACAAGCTGTCCCAGCAAAGGCACTCTCATGCCGATATAAGCTGGGTGTACACTAAGAGGGTTTTGCTGGTATAGGCAGACTGCTGTGGCTACATCGATAAAACCTAAGCATGGATTAGGCCGTATTAACATGTTGGAGGGCTCTGCAAAGGCTGCAGGAATTGGCAACTCCAAGAGGTTATGTATTAACATCCCCCCACCTCTCAAAACCTTAGTGGCTAGTTTCATACCATGTTGGTGCTCTATATTTTGTATTTCAGGATGTTAGGGGAGGCGAGGAGAGAGGTTGATGCTTTGTCTGTTAGGCCGTTCTGTCTCTCAGGGCTGTGTGGGTTTATCCTGCGCCAGACGCTGCTGCTATGCGTTAGTGTCGGAGACGGTGATTGTTGGCAGGGCTCTGCCTGGGTCTTAAATCCGGCCAGCTGGTGGGGTAGCTCCCACTGACTGTCTGTTCTCACCCCAACAGGCCTGCGCTGTGCACTGCTAAAAGGATGCGACTAACCGAAGAGCTCCCTGGGGAGCCCCCCTCCTCCCTCCCTCCAGCAGCTGGCAGCCTCGCCTGCCCATTCCATCTTCAGAGCCTGCCACCCTTCATTTTAATGACCCACTTCCACAGAGCAAATGAGGCAGCGCCTCCGATCTCTCCCCCTCGCCTGTGAATGAATTAGCACTCAATTAGCTTAATGAGGACACTCCTGGCCTCCCCTGACAGGGTGTTTGACACTGCATGAGCAGTTGGCAGGGTGGGTCAGGCCGTGGAAGATCCAGGCTTTGGACTGGAATCGAGGGGCATGGGAGCAGTGCCTGCTTGTAGACAGGGGCCTGAGGCTGGCTCTGTCTGAGATCCCTGGTGCACTGTAGGGCTGGGGCTAGGTCAGGGGGCTAACATCCAACCTTCCCTCCGCGCTCCACTGATTATGAATGCAAGCAGGAGGGGCTGTTGGATGGAAACACTCCCCCTGCAGCAGTGGTGATTGCTGGCTGTTTGTCCCGTTGCTCCCGCTCCACACTGTGGATCTGCGCCAGAACATGGGCACAAACCCTGTTGTGTGGGGTTCCTCACCGTGGCGCTGCCTGAGGGCTCTGCAACTGAGATAGTTTTGCAAGGGAGGGCCAGTGCTGAGCCTCTATGGCAACTAAAGGAAAGGAATCTTCCCCACCCCACCCCGGCTAGAGTCTCTGCATCCTTCTGTACGCCTGGAGTGGCCTGTTGGTCTGCGTGGCCAGAGAGCAGCGCCCCACAGCACAGGAGGTTCCAGTGGAATTGCATTAATCCCCCTGTGGCTATGGAAATGGAATCAGGCACAGCCCCATGCTGGATGTCCTGGCTCCGAGGTTGCCATGAGCCTTGTCTGGGAGCTGGGCAGGGGATGCGGCTGGCTCCCTGTGTGTCTGAGATGGTTGTGCCAGCAGCGCTGCAGACGTGAGTCAGGCAGCATTAGCTTCCTTGAAGTCTTTGTTTGCTGACAGTTAAATTTGCAATTTCATGGTTTGGTTACGAGTTTAGTTTATAAAATTCATGAGCTGTTATGGTGTGTTGAGGGGGGAGGGAAGAGGGAAATACTCCTCACAAATCAACAAACAGCGGGGATGTGACCGCCAATCTCCTGAGCAGCAGCATCTGCGAGCTGCACATTCTCTGCTGCATCTCTGCACCCCGATTACAGGGTGATTGCTGTGGGGACAGGGAAGTGCTTACAGACAAAGCAAACACTTCAAGCCATCCCGGTGAGAGAGAATGGGGGTGTGTGTGACTAGGAGGTGGAGGACTAGAGGCAGACAGGGGGTGTGTGTGTGTGCGAAGTTGATGGTATTAATTTCCCTTATCTAGGGCTAGTACTCAAAAAGACATTTATCTATTTAACTGCCTCAAAGGAACGGAGCCTGGTGCTCAGAGCTGTGCAGACTGATCCCCTGGGATCTCAATGACTAACTTTCCTCTGGGGGATTTTCCAGCTGGCATTCCAAGTTCCACAGATTTACAGTAATTTCCTGGGATTCCTTTCAGTTTTGCAGCCTAGATGCTACAGCCATGACCACCTCAGAAATAATGGGACCTGATCCTGTTTGGTGCTGAATGCCCTTAGCTCTGGCTGTTATGAATGAGGATTAGAGGATGCTCAGGGCTCTGATAAAAAATCTAAGAGTGGTCATACTGAGTCAGACCAGTGGTCCATCTAGCCCAGTGTCTTGTCTTCCAAAAGTGGCCTGCACAAGAGGGAATGAACAGAACAGGTTGATTGACCTGAAAGACAAAGGATTTCCACCTTTACCTTTATTTTTATCCCCTTTGAAAATGAGATTTAGGTTCCTAAATCAGTTCGGCATTGCAACTCTGAGTGCAGCAACACATCAGTACCTTGAAAAACCCAGGCCCTAGAATACAGGCTTAAAAGGGACTTGACTGCTGTCATTTATTTCACTGCTGACCTGCCAGACGCTCTCCTAGCAAAGGCACTCTTTCGCTGGGTTTCGCCTAGGAGGGTTTTGCTGATATAGCTGGACTGGCAAAGCTACACTGGCAAAACTTTTAAGAGTAGACTGGGCCTTATGAACATGTTAAAGGGCCCATCTTAATGCACTTCCCCTGAGGTCTCAGGGCAAGCCAGATGTGAAGCATGTCTTTGATACAGACGTGTCCTGATCCAGTTCAGGACTTTGGGCCAGCATCAGTTTGGAAAAGTTCCATTTAACCCAGCAGGGTGAGTAAAGAGAGCCTTTGTTGAAAACCACATGCAGTGTGCCTGTGTGAAGGTGTGAAGCCCAAAGATCTATTAAAAAAACCCCACCCAGGCCTGTTAGGAGGATGTTTTAAACTTGATTGGAAACCCCAAAAGCAAGCTCCGTTGTTTGCGAGTGTCCAGCTCACAGGATCTTGCCTGAGCTGGTTTGTTTGTCCACTGAGTTACCATAGCATAGGTAGTAAAGGAAAGAATGCCACCACATTGCGTAATTTTTAAATACCTCGGAGGGCTCTTTCATCCTTCCTTGACTACATTTGCTATGAGTTAGTCTCAAACTCCTCCTGTCTCCAGGGCAGTTTCTGAATGCCAGGCTGGAAGAGAAACCCTGCAAATCCCAACCCTTGACTTTGCTGTGTGAGGAGCCAGCCCTACGTCCCGCTCCCCCCTAGCAACTGGAGTTCTCTGTTGCATTCCTTAGGCTGTGAGTCTCAAAGCGGGTGATGAACTGCAGCCAGAATGGAAAGGCAAAGTGGCAGGAATGATCTAAACAAATATTAACCAATTAATATTACATACAGGGGAGCTCAGAGGAAGGGAAGTCTAGCCAGAGCACATAGAGCCATTGGATATTTGGTCTACATTCCAGTCGCTGAGCTCTGTGTGGCAGGAGCAATAATCAACAGTACTCTTGGTCAAGAAACGTACTGTTTATATGTGTGCATGTATAAAATATAACTCTGTTGCTGCGCAGTGCATTAGTTTGATTTAGCTGACTACAAAACCAGTAAGAAGCTTCTGTGTTTCCAGGTTACTTCTCATTGACTGGTGAAAGAATGCACCAGAAATACCAGGCTGCTGATGTCAGTGTTCCCTGAAGCTAAGTCTGTTATTAGTCACCGAGTGGTCTGCAGGTGTAGTCCATAAACAAATACTAAATACCCTCTCCCAAGGGTACACACCTTTCTGTGGATTTGCTCTCCTGTAGCGCTTTGCATCTGAGACTCCAAAGGGCTTTGCAAAGGTCAGCATCGTCATCTCTGCTTTGCAGATAATGCAAATGAGGTCTTGGGACAGGAGGGGGACTTGTCCCAGGTCACAAAGCGCATCGGGAGCGAAGATGTTCTCCCAGCACCTCGGGATCCCAAAAAACTGGAAGCGGTGTGTGTGGGGGGGGAATCTTGCTCTAACTGCAGTGCTGTGTCTGTGGGGATTGTTTGCAGGGTGACATTCTGCAGCTGTTAGGTGCTGTCTAGCAGATGTGTGTAATGGGGCATTTCTCATAGTTGCATGGGCTGCATCATCCCTTGAGTGGTGCAGCTTGTTTCCCTGTGGGCAACCCATTCAGCAGTCCTGTGCAAAAGGAAGGCAGGGCTGGGGCTCGCTTGGAGTATGACATGAGCAGGTGCTGAGCACAGGGACTGTGTGATTGTGGCTGGCTCCTAGAATGGCCACACAACATGGAGGAAGAGTCCTTGTTCCGTCCCTCTGCTCCTCCTTCATGCAGCTGCACAAGGTCAGACACGCTTCAAGCCCTTTGTTTAGATGCTGACTCCCTTTCCCCATGCTTCATTCATTGCAACATAGTCCGTAGTTTCTCCAAGGCAGGGATCCAGCTTCTATCTCCCATGCTTATAGGGTTTCTGTTACCATAATATCTGAGCTCCTCACAATCTTCAACGTGTCTATCCTCACAGCACCCCTGGTGGCAGGGCTGGGCTATTATCCCTATTGTACAGATGGGAAACTGAGGTGCAGAGACTGAGTCACCCATAGTTCTCTAGAGTAGGGAATTAGCCCTGGTGTCCTGAGTCCCAGCCTGAGCCCCTAAACACTGGCCCATTCTTCCTCTCCTGGGTGATTTTAAACGTACGCACGCACGGACGCCTCCACTGAGTCATTTGCCCAGCTTTGCAAATCAGCTGTCAAACGTTTAGGCAGGATGGCATTAATGTTCCTCACTACCTGTGAGATCACCATCTCTCCCAGTCTGCAAACAAAATTTCGAGCCTTACCCCCATCCCATTTTATCCTTCCCATCTCTTATCTCAAGAGCAGAGGAGGCTACAGACACACGGGACTCCAAGACATGGCACATTTCTTTGTGCAGTTAGACCCATGGATGACACATCGCAAACAAGTAGCAGATTTTTGTTTTAATCCTGTAGGCCCTTCAATGCCGTAGATTAATCATCATTAGCTCTTTCTGACCTTGGCGCGGGTGGCACCCGCATAGCAGCATTATATAGGATTTGCATTGTCATTGGCGAGTAATTAATATCCGCTGATTGGAAAGCAGGGACTGACTCTCCTTTGTTAGCAGAGGCCTGCAAATGCTGCACAGATAAACCTGCAAAATGAAAGGTGCTCACCTGCCATCAAATTGCTGCTCCAGATTAAATTTCAAATGTCAGAATGGAAATGGCGGCTCATTAAAAGTGCAGCTGTTTTAAAAAAAACAACAAAAAACAAACCAATGCCACATGCAGAAAAGTGATTACAGAGCAAGCTTGATTAGGTGTGAACATTTTTGGCACCAATCAAGTAATAAACGATGCAACTCACCCAGCAAAGCATGCTTCTCCTTCTGCTGCACTTAGCAGAATGGGCAATTTTCCACTTGTCTCTTGTGGAGGTGCGAAAAGAGCTAGAGGACAAAGTATTGGCAAGGATGGATACAGAATTGCTGCTTTTCTGGGTGCCTCCTGCTTTCGTTCTGGGTTTTGTATTAGCACCCGCTACTTAGTGTCTGAGTACTTCCCTGGTTAACTAGATTAACACAGCGAAGTCCTCAGTGGACTTTTTGGAGTCTTGCTTCTCCCTTCTTTAGGTACAGGAAGGCCTGCTTGGGGCAAGGCTTTATTGGTTTTCCCTCTTGACTAGAGTGGCCAGACAGCAAGTGTGAAAAATCAGGACAGGGGGTGGGGATAATAGGAGCCTATATAAGAAAAAGACCCAAAAATCGGGACTGTCCCTATAAAATCAGGACATCTGGTCACCTTACTCTTGACCCTTTTAGATCACAGTAGAAAAGCCAGTTTCAGAACGGAGGCCCAAAGGGGGTGCATCCCATCTGCCTAGCAAGCCCATCTTAACATCCTGAAAAATGTTATTTGCAATCCTCCTTCTGCTGCCTCTGGCCAAGCTGTTCAGTGCATGGAGTTGCCTCTGCCTGAAGTGGCTCTGCCCCTCAGCTGGTAGGAGGAGGGGCTGCCTCAGTCTGGAATAACAGAGAAGGACCCAGTGGGAAGCCATAGCGGGGCTGGTATCTCTCCCTTTCTCCGTGTAGGTGTGTTGTAATGTACTTCAATATATTCAGGACTCCTGACCAAAGCAAGGGTAACTTATACCCTCTACCTCAGTTTAACCCTGGAGTGGTCAGTATTTGAGTGGGGGTCTGTTTGAAATGAGTCTGATGGATCTGAGCCTAGTTCCTCGTGGACAGAGCCAGTGTTTTCCAGAATGTGCACTAAATATTAAGCACCTAAATTCATGTTTAGGAAGCTGAGACTGATTTTTCAAATGTGCTGAGCATAAATCCAGCGTTGCAAATCTTGCCACAGCTCATGTTATATGACTCGTGTTACTAGCTAGCAGAAGTCACTCGAAGGAAGGAGGTTGGGCTGTGGTGTTAAGATACTGGACTGAGATTCTAAAGAACCGGGTTAAATTCCTGGCTTTGCCCCAAATTCCTCATGGGATCTTCGGTAAATTGCTTTATCTCTCTGTGCTTCAGTTACCCATCTGTAAAGCGGAGATACTACTTCCTTTTTCCTGCCCTTTGTCTGTCTTGTCTATTTAGATGGTGAACTTAGACGCAGGCATTGTCTCCCACCCTGCATTTGTACAGCATCTCGCACAATGGGGTACCCTATTTCAGATACTAATCTCTGAATTTTGTGTCCCAGTTAGACCCTAGCAAAGTCTTCCAAAAATGGTAACATAATGACGCACTCCACACCCATAGCACTTTCCATCTAATGTCTACATGGTTGGCATCACCGTAGGTGCTATTATACATCTCCTAAGTGGTGGTTTTCTTAGTATGAGGGGAAGATTTGAGCCTTGTAAGACAGGTGATGGCAGCATTTGTTTTGGGTTTGGGATAAGGGGAGCTGCTCTGTGCACTGGTCTCTGAGGAGAGTCAGTTCTTGAGGCAGGGTGGAGAGCAGGTGTAGATGTTGGGTTGAGATTGGTGGAAGGTGAGCTGGCATTGTGGGCTGTGTTGATCATCTCCATTCCAGGGCTGGTGGAAATAAAGCAATTGACGCTTAACCTATCCAGACTCTGTCTCTGATTTCTCCTCCACTGGGAAGCTGACCTGCCAGGCCCTGCACATCTGTGATTGCTCAGCTGAGGGTTGATGCTGTTCTAGGGAGAACGAATGACATCATGAATGGCCATGAGTCTCCCAACATTTTATCTATGGGGAAAGTGACCCCCAGAGAGGTGAGGTGACTTCCCTCGGGTCTCTCAAGAAATCAGTGGCAGAGACAGACCCAAGCTGTGTGGTCAGACCTTCCTGTGATGGCAACGCATTGTACTTGATACAGCATCAAAAATCTTGTCTGTTAAGATGATTGTCAGGTGGTCTGTTTGAATTACTTTGGCACGAAAAGTCAGTCAGAAAATGTACATTCATTTAAAAGGTCAAGTAAATCTGATTTATGCATTTGGTATGCAGGGGCTTATCTTGTTAATTCTCCCCATCGTAATGCGATGCTTGTTTCAAAGCGGTTCCACAGGCACTCAGGATTTGACCAAGTCAAGTGCAGTGCATTTATTTTTTCATTAATGTATTTATCCTTTTATTGGGCTCTCCTTTAGAAGTGGGTTTCCCTATATAGTAATGAAAGAAGCCATGGCAGGATGGTCACCCAGGAGAGCCGGGAGTGGCTTGTTCACCAGCTGAAACAGGTTTTAAGATGGGAAGATGCAGATAAGAAACCAGGGCTGTGCCCTAGGGTAACACTTTGGGTTTTGTGTGTGTGCGCGTATGGTTTAAAACAATGTGAAAAAGTTCATGCAAATACTGAGGGGGCTCTGAGACATTCTGAGCAGTTTTAAAAGACCACTGGCCACCACAGATAGCTTAAGACAAACAAGCAAGATGTCGATATAACTGCCACAGAAACCACTATGGGAATAAATCTGAGTTTAGCCTGGAATGGCAGAGGAGTGCTTCTTGATTAAATTAATGCATATTGATATTTCTCCTGTTGTTTTGACTTCACCGGCTGTTTAAATTCAGTCTTGTCACAACAAAATACAAAGGAGGCTTGTCTGAGATTTATTTCTTTGTAAATCCTGTCTCTGAAGGAGAGTATTTTTTATTTTATTTATTATTTCCAGGTTTGACAGCCAGGAAAGGCAGCAAATGTTAAAAATATTGCTCAAATAATTACGCTAAAAAGTCAAGTTCACATTTTATCGAGGGAGAAATGTGTTGATCGTAAATATGAGTTAGTTTTCTGTGTCCCAAAATTACTGACATCAGTGTTTGCTTTGCTGATTTTTTTCCATGAGGGCTGATTTCATGAGCACCAGACTAGTTTGCCCATGGTTAATCTTTTGAAGGTTGAGGCTTTGGTTTCCTTTTTGTGGTTGTCATTGAATTCATCCTACTACATGCTTGCAAAACAGGGTATCATCTAACTTTTAAATAGAATCTTTCATGAAAATTATATCCTCAAACACTTTGCCAAGTTAAATAATGCAGTTACAAAGTTAAATATTGAATAATGGCTGAGGAAAGGATTAAGACAGTCAAGAGAGAAAAGAGAGGTTCTCAAATGAGGTCTGAAGACAGAATGGAGAAGGCAGAGACAGACAGGGAAGGGTACACCATCATTCTAGCTGCAGAGGAAAAGGCTCTCACAACAGTGCATAATGACAAGAACACAGATATATATGCCTCATTCTATTTCCCATTCAAAAGTTAAATTCTGAGCTGGATTCCACCCAACCAGCAGTATTCCAGGGATTTGCTAAGGTGTGCATTCAGCACCTGGGACAGGGCCCAGGAGTCATTGGTTCTGCACCATGGAGAGAAAATAGGTGCCAGACATTCATAACTACAATATACAGTATTTATATTACAGTAGCACCGAGATAGGGCACCCACTGTATGAGGTGCTGTACAACTATCCAGTGAGCAAATCAGGTTCTATGCTTCCAGTTGTACAGCGATCAGTGGACTAGAAGGGGGAAATAGAACTGATACTTAAAAAAAGTACAGAAGATCTAAAACAACTTCCTATACCTAGAAATAGCAGCACTTCTAGGACCCTTACAGATGGGGGATCAAGTATTTTGGTTCCTCTTGGGAAGCCAGGAATTTCCCTTTTGAGAGGTAGACAGCTACTGTTTCTATCCATGCACGGTCCCAAAATGTTGGGGAAAGAAAGAAATTTACATTTTTGAGGGGGAAGGGGGAGGAAATATTCTTGGGTTTCTTTTTAAAGTGGTGTCTGTCTGAAGGGTTTGGACTGTACCTTAGTGTAGGAATGACCCCGGGCCCACAGGCCGGGATACCTTATTATTGAGGCATTTTGTTCTTGTCTGCAAACTGGGCACACCCGGTTTCTTATCTCAGGAACTTGGCCTTCCTCCATCCTCCCCTGTATTTTCACACAGACGGCCCCTGTGCAAATTATCACGTGGATACCACCTTCACATACATGGGGTGTTTGTGTCTAAAACACATGCCCAAAATAACAGGCCTGCACAGAATAAATTACTAAAGGAGAAATCTCCATCGACGTTCCAACATGTCTTTGGCTGAATGTCCTGTTTCTGTGAATGGTTCTGAGCTGGCTGCTTGGAGACACCCTGGCCTTCTGCAGAAGCAAGGAAAGAGATTATCGGAGGTTGAGAACTCAACTAGAGATGTAAATGACTTCCCTTTCTGCTTTTAGGTTGGGTTTAGCATGGATTTTATTGAGGGATGGGGGCATCTTTATTCACATGGGCCACATAGGCCCCTACCAACATGAGGATGTCTGACAGCATTGTACTTTGCCTGCTGACAGCACTTGGAGTAGGATGTGCTATGGGCATTTAAACTCCAGTCCCTTAACTCATCTGTCCCATTAGCTTGTTTTCAGTGCTCCTTCCTGTGAGAGAAATGTTTCTCCTTATTAATAATGCCTAGCTCGTCTATAGCGTGTTTCATCAGGAAATCTCAAAGCAGTTTACAAAGAAGCTCGGTATCATTATCCTCATTTTACAGGTTGAGAAATTGAGGCACGGTGTGGGAAGTGACTTGCCTAAGGACAGTCAGAACTAGTGTGGCAAATGTCCTTTGTTGTTTAATTGTGTGTGTGTGTGTGCACAAGCGGATTTCATGCGGCTGGTTCTAAGGCTATCCCATTCCTATATAGTCCATAGTGTGTTAATGATAGTTGAACTTGTATAGAAATGTCCACATAGTAGAAAAAAAAATAGATTTAAAAGATTCATCCTATCTCCAAAATTTATTCAGATCAGAACACAACAGAAGATAATTTAATCACAGAAAACTCACTGTTTTTGTCTCCAGTTTTTCCAGCAAATTTTACCTTCATCAAAAGATAAATCAGTTTGTAGTAGCTATTTGGCAGCTATTTAAACTGGAGAATTGAACGGCTTAATTAGGCAAAGTATATTAAAGGATCTGAGAGACGCTGCCTCATTTAGCACCTCTTTGGTATACATGAATGTGTGTGCTTGTTTATGCACACGTACTGCAAGTGTCTTGCACGGTGTGCAGGAGGATTGTTGCATAGCAGGTGGCACTGATAAGCTCAGGCCCAACCCCCACTGAGCTTTGGGAATGTTAGAATTTAGGTCAAACCATTTCAGCTCAGACCCATCTCAGTCCCAGCTGAGGCTGCTTATGTGTTACTTTTGCTGGGGCAACCATAACATGAGGGACTGAGCTCCATTGTAAAGCATTGGCTTCATTGTGTGTACTTTGGCAGAGCAAACATGGGCACCGGTTTAGGACAGCGTTTAAGCATGTACTTAACTACTGGCCTGAATGGGAATGGTTTTAAGTACTTTGCTGAATCATGGCTTCATTCAGGCCCCAGTTCAGCAAAGGATTTAAGTATGTGCTTAACTTTCAGCATATGCTTAACCACATATAAGTAGGGGCATTGCCAGCAGATCGAGGGACGTGATCATTCCCCTCTCTCCGGCATTTGTGAAGCCTCATCTGGAGTACTGTGTTCACTTTTGGGCCCCACACTACAAGAAGGATGTGGAAAAACTGGAAAGAGTCCAGCGGAGGGCAAAAAAATGATTAGGGGGCAAGAGCACATGACTTATGAGGAGAGGCTGAGGGAACTGGGATTGTTTAGTCTGCAGAAGAGAAGAGTGAGGGGGGATTTGATAGCTGCTTTCAACTACCTGAAACGGGGTTCCAAGGAGGATGGATCTAGACTGTTCTCGGAGGTTGCAGATGACAGAACAAGGAGTAATGGTCTCAAGTTGCAGTGCGGGAGATTTAGGTTGGATATTAGGAAAAACTTTTTCAATAGGAGGGTGGTGAAGAACTGGAATGGGTTAACTAGGGAGGTGGTAGAATCTCCTTCCTTAGAGGGTTTTAAGGCCCGGCTTGACAAAGCCCTGGCTGGGATGCTTTAGTTGTGAATTGGTCCTGGTTTGAGTAGGGGGTTGGACTGGATGACCTCCTGAGGTCTCTTCCAACCCTAATGTTCTATGATTCTATGAGTTACTTCACATGCGTAAGTGATTTAATGAATCAAGTCCTCCAGCTATTTTGTCCAAGAGTCCTAGAGGCTATGATGATGCTAGGTACTGTACAAAATGAATGTCCCTACCAGAAAAAACTTAGAAGCCAAAATAGACCATGCTGATGCAGGGTTGTGGGGATGGCCAGCAACCATCATGCTGGTGGTAGGATTATTGTATTTTTTTTAAAAAATTGCTGAGTGGGGTTTTGCTGGGAGGGGGCAGAGATAAATGGAGGATGGGACTATATGAGGAGCACATAGGGTAGCTCAAGTGCGGCTGAAGCAAAGACACTGAGGGAGGGGAGATGGAAAGTGGTTCTGAACTACTGGCTAAAGCTGAATTTCCATCCAAAACCTTTCTTTCTGATGGAACACTGGGGTTTGAGGTAGAATGAACATTTTTTCCCCCTTTTGGGAAGCCAGGAATTTCCCCTTATGTTGCCAACTTTCAATTTTTGGGTGGAAAATTGAAAATCTGAAAATTAAAACTCTTCAGCCAAAATCTCAAAATGTTTGAGGTTTGAGGCTTTCAGAAAGGAACGGTGAAAAAGAAATGTTCCTTGATGGAGGGGGAAACCCAATTGTCCCGCCAGCTTTACTGTTGGATTAAGTTTACTACTATACCGGGGCTTCTTGGGAAACAAACTGAGCTGAAACAAAGGAAATCAAAACAATAGGGAGAGAAACCCTCCAAAAACACAGTTGTGCAGCTACATTTGTTTCTTAATTTGCTTCTGGTCTGACATTACTAACTGAGACCCTTTCTTGTCCTTTTAAAGGTAAACTTGCCATCTCCAGCCCTGAAATCCTCTCGTGCTCTGGTTATTAACTCAGTGCTAGAAATAAATCACCCACCCCTGAAGCAGTTTTCCTCCTGCTTCCAAAATGCATTTAGACACCAATTTTATGTCTCTAAAGTTAAATGAAGATGTCCCAAAATTATTGCAAAGTGCGAATGAGGCTATAATATAAATAACACATTCCATTATTTAACGTGCGGGTGACATGAGAATTGCTTTCCCAGATCAGCCATTGATCTTCTTTTTGGCAGCTTGATTCCAGCACTGCCCCATCCTCGTAGCAGAGGGGAAGGTGAAAAGTCCCCTATAAAGCACTTAGCTGACTGCGTACAGCTCTGTGTGGTGTGGAAGTGTGTGTAAATTTTCTTCCTGACCCCTGCAGTGATTAATTTGCATCCTGAAGCATGAGATTTGATCCTACTCGTCTGCACTGATGACAAAGTTGCAAAACACCACAAGAGCTAGCAGCCCATAAAACCAGCAGTGCCCCATCCTTAATGTATGGCCTTGTCTCTACAGACAAAATTCATTGCACTTGAAAAAGTATTAATGCATTTTAACTAGCACAATTTTAAATATAATTTTGGCCTTACGGCAGATTAGTTGCTTGTGGCTAACCCTAGGGTACTCCTTATGAGAGTGCTGGTTTGGGTCTGTTCTGGGCATTGTTTTTCCATTGGCTGGAATGTTATAGCTGTTGATTAGTTTCTTCCTTTGGCCTGTTTAGTGAAGATATCTCTGGTTTCTCCCTATTTGCTCTAGACCTGAATGTCTGCAAGCTGTAGTACTGCAGGGAAGCATAGTCTTAGCGGTTGGAGCATTGGTTGGGAGTATAAACCGAGGTTCTTTTTCTTGAGCTTAGGTATTCACTTGATGTGATCCTGGGCATGCAGTTTACCATCTCCATGCTTCAGTTTCCTCATCAGTAAAATGGAGCAAATACAACCTGGCAAAACTACTATGGACATTTATCAGCACACGTGCACAGCATCTGCTCCCCTGCCTTTTCCAATGATAACTCTTAAAGTTATTGTGATGATTAACTGTTGTTGTAAAGTGTTATAAGATCCTTCGCAGAAGGATAGTATGGAAACGCAGGTTTTATTATACTCTGCCTTGTTTGCAACTGGCTGACAACCTGGGTGGCTGCCCATATGTGCCTTGCTGCAAACTCACCTTAAAAAAAAAAGGTGCCTGCTAGAAACACAGACAGCATGAGTCAGGTGGAATCTGCTGTTGTGCCTCGCTCCTCTCCATTAACAACATCTCAGACAAGTAGAGAGCAAAGAGGGGAAATATTTCCCAATCTCAAGTGACAGCTTGTTTTTGTTGCACGTTCATTAGCAACATTCCCATAAACGAATGCTCCCATCCTCTTGCTCTTGATCATTAAATTATTAGAGTTTCTTCACAGCAACTCCAGCTCACTCGAAGGGCCCCTCCTTCCAGTGGCAAAAGCACCTAGCAGGGTGGTTCTTCTTGTTTGTCATCCTGCTATTCTGTTTTCAGTCTCTGCAGTTCCATAACTGGTGAGGCAAATGCCTCCCTGCTGGATGGTAACCCACTTCAGAGACGGGCAGCCTGCATGGATGTTGTGCCACCTTGCAGTACAAAACATTGCATTATGCTAAATGGTTTACATGAAGGGAAGAGGGCATGATCCCGCAACTGAAGGCATTGGGTAAAAATTGCAAAGGCAAAAAATGTCTTTAACTTAAGGCAATTAGGAGCCTAAGTCTTAGGTTCTTAGGCTCCTATGTCAGTTTGAAAATTTAACCAGACACCATCCTGACCTCCTGAGATTTGAGTCTGGACGTGGATCCAAATCCAAGCTTAGAGAGAGTGATCGGCCAATCCAGGGTAATTAGAGAGGAGCAGGGATGGGAACCTTTTACCAAAGGTGGCATTTGTATGAAGTGCAAATTGGTTTTTAAACCAAAACCGCAGCCTCTGAGGCTTTGCCAAGCCAAAATTGCAGCTGTCCTCTGTACAGTATTTGGAATGGAGGTGAGTTATAATAAGAACCATGCTGTCAGCTTCCCTTCTGTGAGCTCAGATAACATGGAACCTGGATTCAGAGTAGCCATGATTATGGACATGGGAGTTGCCCTATCAGAGAAAGACCCATTAAATCCAGAATCTGACAGCAGCCAGAGCCAGATGCTTCAGAGAGTGGTTCAGGAATCTCAAGAGTGGAATGATGTAAACTGCACCTTGGCGAAGTTACTTCCTAGCCCCAGTTAATTAGAAGTTGGCTTATGCCCTGAATCACAAAGGTTGATTGTGACCAACAAGGTTTTGTGCAACACCCCTCCCCCCCACAAAACATAAACATCCCTGCTTTTGTCTTAATTCAAAGTGGCAGATCTAAGGTGGAACATTCAACCTTATTTCTGTTTCCTGACCCTTGTGTGCTTACCTCTCAGCACCTTTGAAAGGACAGCATCAACTCAAATCACAGTTCAGTCTGAAAAATGTTACCTACTATGTTTACAAATAACAAAGATGCAACCAAGGTCACTCTGTGTCTAATCAGTATCACTCTTTCCCCAGTATAGTCAGTTTCACCTGTTTGTATTGGGTCTTTCAGGTAGCAAGAGGGAGAGAATTTTAAATAGTAAAATGTGATTGTAAAGCTGAAAACAAATTGAAGGAGGCTTCAGAGCTGTTTATCGAATTATCTTAAACTCAATTTGAAAAAGTGGTTTAGATTTCAAGTTCCTGGTGTTCTCTTAATATGGGAATTTTGCGTGGTCATGGCTTGTTCCGCATAGCTTGTGTATTTACGGTGTGTGTGTGTGTGTATACATACAGTTATTCTTGCCTCAGCACCATGATTTCCTAATGATCTGTTATCCATCTAAGACAGATTGCTTTTCACAGTTCAGCGGCTGCAGCTCAGACATTCATTTTAATCAATAAAACAGTCAAAAGAGAGAATAGATTTACTTGTTTTTGGGTTTTTTTTTTTACATTTAATTGAAAATTTTCAAATGATTACTGACATAAATACAGTATAGATTGAAGAGTTTAGAAAACAACAAAGGCTAGAGACAAAAACCCAGTAACGTAAACCTAAACAAAAACCCCATAAACACATACAGTAGAAAGTCAATAGTGCACATCTATGTAATGTAATGAATCTCCTCCTCTTATCTTGCTTGTAATAACCCTCGTTGGAATTAATTAAAGTTGTGCGTGGACATCGGAAAGAGAATATACATATTGGTCTGTAATTAACACCGTTTTATTTTTGTTACTGGTGACAACAGAGACTATCCCATTCCCATCTATCTCACCGTCAGTTTGGCACTGAACACTGAGTAAAACCAGGAAATGCTAGTGTCATATAAACCTTAAGATCATAAACTCCTTTTCTTCATGTGTTAGAGAACTCACTGCAAAAATGTACTAGGTCAAATCGAAGGCTTTCATTTTCCCACAGATGGTTGAAAGGCAACTTTGATGAAAAACGACTTTGTTGAAAATGATCATGGGGTAGAAATTATTTTCAACAATATTTTTCAGCGTTTGGGGTGACGGTCTCTTATTTAAACTGCAATGGTCCTCAAAACCCTTTTTTTTCTTTTCTATTTTTGATTTCAGTTCTTCATTAGAAAAATAATGAAATCTTTTCACATGAAATGTTAATAAACATAAAAAACCCTAAAAGTTTTATTTTAAAAATTGATATTTTCACTCATCTCTAATTGTCTGCTCTTCAGTTCCCAACTTGAGCCTGCTAGCGCTATGCAGTGGTATTGAGAGATTCTTTCAGATGTTCTCCCCAGGAACTGAAAATAACCAAAGCAGCCCAGGGGTTTTGAAGGCAAAGACAGCATTTCCCCATTTGTTAAACATGAATAATATTTCTCTTTTGTAAAACACTTGGAGGGCTATGGATGCAAGGTGACATAGCTGTTAAGTAGTATGGGTGTTATTTTATTATTCTCATAACATCAAGTTATTGATGTAGGTGGTGGATGATCATGAAGGGAAATACGTAGCCATAACTCCTTGTTTTTTCAGATGTGAAAAGAAGGAAGATGCAGGAAAACTGATGATTAAATGGCAGATGTTTTTTAAATTTTTTCAGACTTTAGACTTGCTTGGCTTTTTGTGGTGATCTTGGTTCTGAGGCATGCAAGATTAAGAATATAAGACAGTCCTTATTGGATCATACCAAGGGTCCATCTAGCCCAGTATCCTGTCTGTGACTGTGGCCTTAGCTAGAGCTTCAGGGTAATTTTGGAGAGAAGTGCCTGTCTTTCCCTCCTGGCTTCTGGCAATCAGAGGCATCAGGTTGCCCCAAGCATGATGGACCTATACTCCATGAATTTATCTAGTTCTTTTTTGAACCCGTGGCCATTGCCACTTCCTATGGCAGTGAGTTCAAAAGATTAATTGTTCATTGTGTGAAAAAGTATTTCCTCTTGTTGGTGTTTAACCAGCAGCCTTTTAATTTCGTTGGGTGAGTCCTAGTTTTTATATTGTGGGAAAGGATCAATAACATTTCTGTTCACTTTTTTCTACATGATTTCATAGAGGCCATCATATCCTGCCTTAATTGTCTCTTTTCTACGATCCACAGCCCTAATCTTTTTAGTATTTCCTCGTATGGAAGCCGTTCTAAACCCTTGGTCATCTTGATTGCTCTTCTGTGAACCTTTTCCAGTTTCACTATATACTTATTGAGATGGGGTGACCAGCACTGGACACAGTATTCATGGTGTGGGCACACCTTGCATATATTGTGGCATTATGGTATTCTCTCATTTTCTATCCCATTCCTAATGTTGTGTTAGCTTTTTTGACAGTCGCATTGAGCTGAAGTTTTCAGAAAACTATCCAGGATGACCCCAGGATCTATCTTGAGTGGTAACAGCTAATGTACAACCCTTCATTATATATGTGTAGTAGTTGGGATTGTTTTTTCCAAGGTGCGTTCCTTTGCACTAATCGATGTTGAATTTCATCTGCCATTTTGTTGCCCAGTAACCCAGTTTTG
>NC_133786.1:9641689-9668684 GCF_003597395.2 Chelonoidis abingdonii | reverse complement strand
ATCTCTTGTGAAAACTGACTGTTTATTCCTACCATTTGTTTCCTATCTTTTAACCAGTTACTGATTCAGGAGAAGATCCTATACCATCTTCGCTATTATCCCATAACTACTTAGTTTTCATAAGAGCCTTTGAGGGGGAAGTCCTGTCCCTCCACAGCCCCACTGGGACTCGCAGTTGGAGCCTGGGGAACTGTAAGAGCCCCCGACTGGGGTGCCCCCAGCCCTGCCCCATCCCCATTCCTCCAACAGCTAGATTTCACTGGGGAGGTCTTATTTCACGGTCCGTGACACGTTTTTCATGGCTGTGAATTTGGTAGAGCCCTACTTACTGTACTTTTAGACTTACTGTGCCAGAGTTTGTGCTGCTTCCTACTAGCCTCACTAGGGTTTAACTTCCAAATTTTAAAGGATGCCTTTTTGCCTCTAACTGCCTCTTTTACTCTGCTGCTTAGCCATGATGCCATACTTTTGGTCCTCTTATTGTCTCTCCTGACTGAGGTATGCATTTACTCTGAGACAATATTATAATGTTTTTAAATAGTCCTTTTGATCAGTTAACCCTGGCGACAGTTCCTTTTGCTTTCCACCTACCAAGCATCTTCATTTTTGTGTAGATCCCCTTTTTAAAGTTAAATGTTACAATGGTGGGATTTTTTGCTATTACTTCCCCATCCCTCAGTGTTAAATTTAAACATAGTTACTATTATTGAACAGCCCCGCTATCATTATTTCATTAGGAGGGTGGTGAAGCACTGGAATGGGTTACCTAGGGAGGTGGTGGAATCTCCATCCTTAGAGGTTTTTAAGGTCAGGCTTGACAAAGCCCTGGCTGGGATGATTTAGATGAGGTTGGTCCTGCTTTGAGCAGGGGGTTGGACTAGATGACCTCCTAAGGTCCCTTCCAATTCTGATATTCTATGATTCTGTGATACCTGCTGGACCAGAACCGGTGCTTTGCTTATGACTAAATCATAAACCTCTCCTCTTGTGGGTTCCAGGACTAGCTTCTTCAAGAAATAGTCATTTATGATGTCTAGGAATTTTATCTCCTCATCACACCCAGTGGTGACTTTTATGCAGCCAGTATGGGGCTAGTTGAAATTACCCATTATTGTTACATTCTCTGCTTTTATAACTTCTCTAACCTTCCTTAACATTTCACAATCGCTGTCACCTCCTGCTCAGGTGGATGGTAGTCTATTTCTACTGCTATACTCTATTCCAGCATGGAATGTCTATCCATAGAGCTGCTATGATACAGTTTATTTCATTTAAGATTTTTACTTTGACTCTTTCTCTTACATATAATGGCACTCGCCCACCGTGCATCCTACTCTGTTGTTCCTATATATTTTTGACCCTGGTGTTACTGTGTTCCATTGATTTATCTTCATTTCACCAACTTTCCATAATGCCTATTGTATCAATATCCTCATTTAATACCAGGCACTCGAGTTCTCCATTTTAGTGTTTAGACTTACAGTATTTGTATATATTTGTATGTAAGCACTTGTATATTTTGTCAGTATTTAGTTGCTTGCCTTCTCACTACAGCATCATTTAGCTCTGTAAGAGTCCAGCTGGTGACAGGGGAACCTTAGTGGAATTTAGCATTAGAAAGGTCTTGTAAGACAGCATGGAAACGTGCACAAGTCTAAGAAATCCAATTTCACCTTCAGTGAAATTGCAGTCAGCAAAGCATTCCTCATCAATAATTCTCGTCACTGATGAGTGTCCCTTTGGCTTAACCCTTCCCCTGTATTCAGATGAGAGATGCTTAGCATCCTAGAAACACGCCCTGGGGGAAGATCCATATTCCATGTATATCCTCCCTCTGGCCGTGCCAGGAGTGCATATATTATTCAGCCTAATTGTAAATTGCCTGAGCTACGGTGCTTCCGTGACTCCCATGGGAAGATGATTCCTCAACAGAATAGATTTCCCTATTAGTGCCTCTGTCCTGATGTTGAGCCTACACTTCCTGTTTATGCATGCCATCCCTCTCCTCCTGGTTGTGTTGGTCTGTGTTGTATGCAGTGCGATATGCTCTTTCCCTTTCCTCTCTCAAACCTTCCTACTTCTCCCTTCCTCCATTGCTGCTGATCACACCAACTTCCCTATCATGCAGGCTCACAGTCTTGGGGCCACTTCCCTCTCCTTTGCCTACTCATCCAAGCTGTGGCCAGATCTTGCCATTTCTTTCCCTATGACACATTGGAAACCTAGCACTCCCTGCCTTCTCCTATGGCTAAGATACTTGTCCGCATTCTAAACCTGTCTAGCTTTGACTACTGCACCCTCCTTTGCCCTTTCTCATCTCCTTATCACCTTCCAAACAGTCTGTCTAAACCAGGACCACATCACTGCTCATGTGTGACTCCCTCTGCCGGCTTCCTCTTGCCCTTTGTCAGGTTTAAATTACACCTCTTCTGCAGAGTGCAAGCCCTGCTTGTAACTCAGCCCTGGCCTCTTAACAGGTTCTACATGCTCTCCTCTCTATCAGTTATGCCTTTGTTTCCTTGTACGTCCCAACTCTGTGGATTTTTCCTGACTCGCCTTCCATGCGTGCTTTGTCCTCAATCTCAGCCCACCAATGGATCATTCCTAAAAATCACTTTTTCTGCAGTGCCCCCAGAGGAAGGAGCCAGTCATTGAAAACAGTGATTCAAGGCGAACCCCTTTCTGTGAAAATCCTATCTGAAATCCTAGTTATGCACTCAGGGCGACTTGATCAATTACACCTTTATCTCTAGCGTAGATGTTCCCTAATAGGATAACCAGATAGCAAGTGTGAAAAATCCGGATGGGGTGTGGGGGGTAATAGGCGCCTATAAAGACAAAGCCCCAAATATCAGGACTGTCTCTACAAAATTGCGAAATCTGGTCATCCTATTCCCTAAGCATCTTTGTGCCCCTGCTCCCCATCTGTAGATTGGGGAGAATAGCATTTCCTTACCTTACAGGGACTTAGTGAGGCTAAATACAATGAAGATCATGAGGTGCTCAGATGTGGGGCTTGCATAAGGTAAATAGCTGATAGAGTTGCTGAGGATTTGGGTTTCTAGGTGGAGCATATACTACTGTGATATTCATCATCTGCTGGCTGGCAGGGTAATGGTGTTTCTACTGTCGTGTGCTGCTGCGTATAATTTTGTAATCTGTAAATGTAATTGTTGTGAGGGCACCTAGAGTCTTTTTAAACATATTTGCTTTAAATTGGAAGACATAACTATATTGATTTCAGCTGGGAAGGAAATGTCATTCTAATTTCTCATGCTGTTCCAAGGGATATTCTTCCCCAGTTTGTGACCCCGCGAGATCTGTGATGTTCCTTTCCTCTGAGTGGGGAGTCATCATCTGAAAAAAGAAAAGAAAAGCCGCCTTGTCTCTCTGGTTCTGAGTTTAATAAACCTGAGAAATGGCACGGGAGCTGAGCATTTGAGAGTCAGAGGCCATTAACTCAGATGAATAAGGAAAAGTTTTAAAATAGTCATCCAGACCCCTGCGCTCCCTGTGAAATGAGGTCTGATTTCTCTTTAAGCTGTTTTTAATAGCTGGAATTACTGAAGATTGGTATTTACCAGTTAATAGGTTTGTGGGCATACTGCTTGTTGGTGCTTGTATGGCGATATCCTTTCCACTGGTATTCATGCAGTAACCTCTTGAGCTCCCAGGGCTTGTAACAAATTAAAGTTGAAGCTTTTGTGCAGTACATTCTCCATCTCCCGGATAGAGGATTTCCCGGGTATTTGCACTGTCATTTCTCATCTACTCAACTGTAGCATCTGCTGGTGACATATTTGCTCTAGAGTAGACCAAAATTTATCCCAGGATCCACAGCTCTCATTTCCCAGTCTAATCAATAGGAATGGTACATATGTGTTGGAAGGGGACTTGGGCCAAGTATGGCTTAATGTGAGTTGATCAGAAAGGACAAAACCCCCAAAGGAAAAACCAAATGGCTTTCAGAAAGCGATCAATGAAAAGACACATGGGTGAGACCTTTAGGGAGGGAGGAGGGAGATAACCTAGTGCATCTTTTGTTACTTAACTGGAAGACATATTAAGTGCTTGTCGGCACAATGGGGTAATGCGTACTGTGGGGGTGTTGATTCCTAAAGTGCCCTAAGTCAGAGATAATGGACGGATTGTTTTGAAAAGGGGTTTTGGTTATTTTGAAATGTTTTGTTCCAAAATGTTTTCAAAACTGAAAATTCACCAAAACCAACTCTTCTGCAGTGCCTGTCTTTTCTCCTTGGCTCTGGTGGGAATGGCAAAGTGAATCTCAGCTGTGGATAAGGACTATCTTCCCCCACTCATCTGCTGGTGTGGATCTGCACGTGAACGGAAAGTACTACGCTCTCCTGAGTGTCGGGCAGTGGGATCTGGCACAGTGCTCCAGCCTATCCCAGTAAAACTTTGGAGCTGAATTTAACCCAGCTCTCCAGAGATGCTCCCAACATGGAGAGTCAGAATGAGGGTCTGGACCTGAGCTTTCTTGGGTTCTAGGGGAGGCTGGAGCTCTGAGCTGGGTTGTGGACTTTGGCCTGGGCTTTTCTCTGACCCATCGCTTTGAGTGCTGTGCCAGTAAGGCAGGGAAAGGGCACCAGACAGCTCATAAGATAGGGCCAATGTGTCTGTGGTGGGTGGTGGGAGGCCTTCTACTCTCTGTGATCCTGGGAAAGTGGTTACTCCATGGCATGTCAGAAATAAGGTGGTGGTCTCAGTCCAGGTCCCTGGTGTCCGTATCACAACCCCCTTCACACCTTCTTCTGCACCCTTAGCAGGGAGGCTTAGCTTTTAGTGTTATCCAGTGAGAAGAGGCTGGATTTCTCTCCCGGTCCTTAGAAACAGCATCCCTCTGAATCAGGCCTGAGCCTCACTACTGAGGCAGCACAGGTGGGAAGCTTGCCCTGCCTCTGCTGTACCTGCTCTGGGGATAGACAGAGAACAGTATTCACCCAGGCTATGAGCCTGTTTGTTCATCCTTTGCCTCCCATGTCTATGGTATACTGAAAACGGTTTTAATTACAAGCCATCACTTTTAGTTTATTGGTCCTGCTTGCAGGCTAGGTACCTGCGTCCCTACAGAACCAATCTCTGCTGTCTTTGCAGACTGACTGCAGAGCCTGCCTAAAGTAAAGTGAGATGAGTTGTGCCTCTGTGCCTTTCTACTGCAAAGAGCAGAGTGCTTTGTGTGTCTCTGTTTCTGATTCCTGTGTGTTAAGGTTCTGGAATTTAAGAAATAAAGTAGTGCTATGTTGCAACCTTCCAGCAAACATATTTCAGGTTTTAACTAACTTCTCTGTGTGTTTGCTGTGAACATAACCATATTCAACTGAGGTCTAGGTTCTGTGACAGTTCTTCCTTTGGTTTGTTGGGCTTTGCCTACCAATCCCAATCATCCAATAGGTTGGCACCTTATGGCAGTGCTAATGTATCCCCGACAGACCCTGGGCGTCAGTGGGCAGGATCGTACTTGGGACCTCAGAAGCTTAGTGTATGAGCCGCTACTGCATGAGCTAAAAGCCACATGCTTCCTAGCCAAGGCTGTAGCAGACTCATCAATCTCTCTCTGGGCTCGGTGCCACTAGAAGGGGACAGAGCACCATATCAAGCAGTTACACTAAAACAATATCAAAAGAAGCAATTGTAAGTGGATTGGACAGTAGTGTTGGGGTTAATACCTGTGAGCAGTGCATCGCTTTCCCCTCAATACAGCCCTTCTGTGCAAGACTGACTCATAAGTGGTGTGCCTTTAAATAATATACGTGTCTTTAGGGGGCACTTTGGGGTGTTTTCTAGGAAGCCAAGGTTCTCTCATCCACAACAGTAAAATAGATTATATATGGTCCGCAGGATCCTTATAAATCAGCTGCAGCAGGTTTGTGTTCAGATGGGTCAGAACCAGAGAGGTACAGCGTATTGTGTGTAGCACTGTATTGCATGTATATGTGTGTGTATATATATATATCTTGTCTAGATTCTTTCTGCTGTTCTCATGCATGTTTGCCATTGGTAATGAGATGGGAAGCTCCAGGCAAGGAGACGGCGCTGGCTCTGCCCTGTCCACCCCCACATTATCCTGACTTATTACATTGTAATACATTGAACCATTCTACTTCATTATTTCATATTTGAGGAGATTTATAGATTGTCCCAGTGGCTGAAGAGGCAGTGATTAAAGAAGCGGCGGTGCTGACAAATGAGCTGTGGCACAAAGCCTTTTTAATTAATGCACAGCACAGGGGCTGTAAACTGCCTGCTGATAACCAGCCTTGCTCATTCAGGACTTGAACTGAGAACTTCCTTCAGAATGAAGGCTTACGTACAGACATGGAAAGGCATTCAAGCAGCAATTAGGGCTAATAAAGTGATTCGTCCATCCCATCCATCGCTGAAATGCTAGCCAGCCAATGGCATGCTCATTCCTTCCCCTTCATTACTTTTTCCGAAAAAATGGCCAGCAGAGATTTTGCTTGGCTCCTCCAAATGCACTGCCAGGTTTAATTTATGGCCTGGATGATGTGTCTGTTCCTTTACACTGCTCACACAATAGTGGCAAACGAGGATTTTCACTCAAGGTTTCTCCCAGTTCAACCAAGATTTGCCTGAGTCAGGTTGTTTTTATCCGGTGTTTTCTAGGTGGACATACTCTTTTAAATGTAATTTGCCTCACTGTGGGTTTTTGTTGAGAGTAGGCAGTGAATTTGTTCCATTGCCAATCTGTCGTTGGGGCGTGGTCTTGTTGGATGGCCAACCTATGCTGGGTTGGACCTGTGCAAGGCTTGAATGGGAGACTGGGAAGATTAGAAAGTCAGTTTGTGGGCAGAAGCAGTGTTCATGGTTCAGCAGGGGACAATTATCCCACTGAGTCGCTCCTGAACCTAAGCTGATACATGGCACCAGTGGCTGTCCTATTGCTCGTGATGCCTTTGTCTGGAGGGTATATAAAAAGTAGGCCTGTCAAAGACCCCAAAGCTATTCTTGTGCTAAACTGAGAAAGTTAGTCCTGGTCTCCTGGATAATTACATCCTGACTCCCTGCATTTCCATTGTTTGAATTGATATGGAGTCTTCTTCACAGACTGAACCACTTTTGCAGTGTTGCTCTGCACTGTTAAACAGCTCCCATGTTCTGTAGCAGAGGTTCTGTGATGGGGTCATTTGCAAGGCACTTTGGTATTTAAGGAACTATTTAAATGGAAGATCTTATCCCTTATAAAATGAAGGGAGTCATAAAGCCAGCTAACATAACCACCTATGCTTCACTCATGCAACTTTACCAATACACCTTATCTCCAGACCTTCATATTCCAACTCTGAGCTCTTTGCGTAATTGATCTGGGCACTTCAGACATAAGATAATGCACCGCGTTACCTAGCATAGCAAAGACTAATAATTTGCTTACATTCTCCCACAACACATGGTGGGAAATTGTCCATTGGGAACCACAGGGCCAGATCCACAGCAGGTGTAAATGGGCACAGTTCCCTTGACTTCAGTGCGGCTCCACTGATTTACACCACCTCTGCACCTGGTCTTTTATCTGTTGCATTTATTAGGCCATTTCTAAGCACCGCATTCGATGGCAGTTGTCAATATAACAGCAATACCATTTCATTCCATTGGGTAACATGGAGCCATCACCAGTTTCTTGGGTTTTGCGACTAGTGGGTAAATAATAGGCAACCCACCGCTGAAGGGAGATCACTATCCGTGTCTTGTATTTGGAAGATGGATTCTTATGGGATCCCTCAGTGGGCTAGAAGTGATCAGAAATGTGAAGTCTTTCTCCATCTCACCTCTCTGGTTCCAAGCACGCATGTCCCCTCGACAGTCATAAGTGCCATTTTTCAGCGTGAGACAGTGGGTACAGCTGGGGACAGTGAGCTTTTAAAACATAAAATAAAGAGAAAAAATATCAATGCTGCTGCCAGAGGCCAGCAGATTTAATGATATTTACCCTTTGGGTTGATGAAGATGATGAACGAGGCTTTGCGGCCTGTTGAGGGTGAAAAGTCTAAGTACTAGAATGGAGAGTAAATCCATCATGTTCCTTCGCCAGATGGATCCATCAGTTTAGCCACTGTTCCCAATAGGCTTATAAATTACCCCTGACTGAGGGATGGTGTGTCAGCCGTGGCTGCTGACTCTTCAGAGAGATGGATAGCCCACAGTGAATGGAAACAACACAGCTTAAATGAAATTCCTCTCCAGCTTTACCCCCGGCTAACCTGTGTTTGTTAATATATATGTGTCCACATAAACTAAAATGTAAGGATGGGATTGTTCCGTTGGTTCACCAAGTGCTTTTGTCCTCCAGAGTTGGCCAAGAGACAGTAATCTAAGAGGATGGTAGAAAACCAACATCATAACCAATTGTCGAATTGAGTGTGTAGAAACTTCTTTGCTGAGCACCCACAGGGGATCTAGTTCTATCTATCTGGAGTACTTACTTGGACCCAACACCACGGTATCAGAGCACCTCACAATCTTCAGTGTACTTATCCTCACACCAGGCATGTAATGTAAGGCCATGATGTTATCCCCATCTTAGATGAAGAACCAAGGCAAAGAGAGACTAAGGGATTTGCCTGATGTTACACAGGAAATCTGGGGCTGAGTTCCTGAATTCCACTCTAACCATTATACCATACTGCCTCCTTCAGTTACATCCTGATGCCTGAGTGATCTTCACATTGCTAATCTGAACCTGAGAATATCCAGTGGGGCTAAACTGTTTATGGTTAGTGGAGATTATGGCGGAGGCTTTCAAAGACACGAAAAGCAGTGTCCCACTCCCATGGAAGTCAGGGACCAAGCCTTTGAAATTCCTCCCCTATACAAGCTCTTCCAAGACAGGATTGTATCATTGCTTGTTTTTATGTAGCCCCTAGCACAGGTTTAGATGCTTAATAGTAATATGGATGTCATTGTAAGGACAGCCTGATGGCTGGGGTCTGAGAAATATTTGCAATGATATGGCATCATGCAAGTCTTGCCAGATTTCTTCACAAGCTCAGGAGTCAGACAGTGTTTGTCCAAAGTTTGGAGGATTTTACTTTTGCTGAGGTTCATGAACCTTCAAGCAAAGCCAAATTGATTTATGGCTTTAGTTTACAATCCTCTGAAAGTTGTGGTTTCAATGTGAAATTCTCCTGGTTTTAACTGCCAGGTTTCAACTGAGGCCTGCTTTGAGATGATTATTTTTCATGTATCAGAGGGGTAGCCATGTTAGTCTGGATCTGTAAAAGCAGCAAAGAGTCCTATGTGCATCCAACGAAGTGAGTATTCACCCACGAAAGCTCATGCTCCTCTACGTCTGTTAGTCTATAAGGTGCCACAGGACTCTCTGCTGCTATTATTTTTCATGTTGTTACAGGCATTTCTAAAAAGCCCATTACAGTGGAAATTGGGCATTTTTAGCATTTAATTTTCCCATCTTATCCTTAAAAGTGAAGTATTCTTTCCCTGTCTGAAAGCTAATTTCTTATAATGGTAGATGTCCAGGGTAGATACATGGAGTGTCTTACAACATGGTTGTTTGGGGAAATATCAGTTTATAGAGGTATTTCTTGCCACATGCTTTAAAGCCCAGAGATAAAGCTCAGACCTAATCTCCAGGAACATAAGTACCCAAGTTGTGACTACTCCACCCAGAATACTCTGGCACTGAGTATCACGGGTTCAAACGCAGGTGGTTGTATCAGACAAAATCACCCTGCCAGGTGTAGCAGAAGTGAGAAGAAAGGGGGCCAGGGGATGTAATTCTAAAAAGTGCTGAGAGGCAACAGTAGTCCAGAGATTTCAGCAAAGGGCATGACTGACCCCCACACCGCTCAGGGCTTTGGAATGACTGATGGCTGGAGTCCTTTAAAAGTGGCTCTGGGATTTCACTGAGGCAGGGAGAACAGACGTTTCTGATATGCGATCTCTCCCTTTCATCATTTCTGATACTTTTATCGTGTGCTGCCTTATTCATCTCCTCTGTAAGATAAACAATCCCAATCCATCCACTCTCTCTTCAAATGAAATTTTTCCAGACTTCTAAACATTTTTGTTGTCTGTCTCTGAACCTCTTTTATTTCTGCTATATCCTCCTGGAGATGGGCTGACCAGAACTGAATATAGGGTCCATGTGAGGATGTCCTATTGAATAATTTAACATAGAACTCCTCTCTCTTATTCATCTTGCTCCTTATTGCTTCCTAACATTCTGCCTGCTCATTTGATCCCAACTGCCCATTGATCTGAGGTCTTATGGAGCTAAGCACAACATTACGTCTTCTTCCTGAGTTCACAGATAGTGAGGTCCTTGGTGTAGCGATTGCCTTTGCTGTTTGTACAATGCCTTAGCACAGTAGGGTCCAGGGCTGGGGCTCCTAGGTGCTACTGCGATGCAAATAATACTAAAAACTAATCTAGAACTCTAAAGCCTACATATAGAAAGTTAATGGATCAAATACATGGTTCTTTACCCAATATTGATAAATTGTATAGTTAATTGCTTGATAGCGCTTTGGTTTGTTATGAAACATACTCAAGAGCCCAGATAGCTAATGGTTTATTGCTAAACATCAGTAATAGTATAATAAAGGAAAAAAAGGTTTTATTACAATCCAGTTTCTTGGAAGCTGTCTCGTGCTTTTTAAATTCACCCTACAGAGATGATGTGCTATCCAAAGTGGCGCATTTCAGCTAGGAGAATGTATAAGATGATTTTACAAGTTACAAAACTCTTTGCACGTCCCTAAAATCCAATTCCTTCGTTTGTACCCGTTCCTTTACTTGCCGCTCTGTACCTTCCTTCTCTGTTTTGGAGCCTAGCATTCCAGGTACTTGTAAGACGGGGATAATGATAGTTAGTTACCTCCTTTGTAAGGCCCTTTTGAGACTGAGCAGAATCAAGAGCTATTTAAGAGGTCGGTGGCATTATTATATGTATTTTCAATGCATTAGCACTCATCCCCTGAGTAGCTGAGTCCATCCCAGGTTAATCAGCCTGGCATAGCAAGGTCGTGAACAGCATCTTTGCCTCATCTGTGGTTATAAGAAACCTTGCTTTGGGGTGGTAATCCTATTGTAAACTGCAGGGTTTGGGATCACTGATGATAATTCTTAGCACTTATATGGCAATTTACGTGCATCCTGTAAGTAGTATGCAAACACTGAGCTAATCCTTCCAACACCCATGGCGCGACACAGGGAGCAATTAGTTAATGTTTGCGCAGGGCTTTGCAAACGTCAAGTGCGGGTGGGTGCAGCTATCATCATCGCCCGTGAGGGGATGGAACATTCTGAAAGGGCGTGGGGAAGTAAGTTGCATTGGGAAGGAAGTCCTCTCAGGCAGAGCTTGGGGACAAAGGTTCAAACGGGTGCCGTTTGGAAATGCCCCACAGCCGCAACCATTGCTGGCTTGTTTATGAGCTCTCTGTTAGTTCAGATGGAACAAACGCTTTGAGAAATCGCTCTGCACAGTTGAACTGAATGTGTCCTGTCAATCTGGCACTCGCCTTCTTCGCTCATATTTAATGCTGTTGATTTATTGCATTGCAGGGGTGTTAAGAACCTCACAGTCTTATTCCTGGTTGCAAACTTCTCAGCAGCTTCATCAGTCCATGCATCTCGTCCCTTTGGTGGGCTTCAGGTCTTCTTCTAGCCTTCCATCTTTACTGGAGTTGGCTCTTAGTGTCCTCCTTCTCCATTCCGTGCTGTCCTGAAGCTGTTTCTCAAACACCACAGCTAATCAAATCCTTTTGTATGACATCCATCTACCTAGTTTTGGGTCTTCCAGACCATCTCTTACCCTTCACTTCTAAGTTGAATGCCCCTTTTCTATCTATTTTTCCAGTCTTTTCACATGCCCAAACCATCATAGCCTAGGATTCCCTCAGCTTTTCTACAATTGCTATCACCTTCACACTTTCCTCAATTAGTTTGTCCCAAACATGGTCCATCTTTGTAACTCCAAGTGTCCATCTCAGCATTTTCATTTCCACTATATTCAAGGTCCACTCCTGTCTCTTCATTGGTGCTCAGCATTCAAAACCATACAAACATGCCAGTCTAATTGCCGTCTTGTAGATCTCACTTTTCCATTTGTTAGGCATTTTCGTATTGCAGGTCATTCTGCTCACTTCTCTCCATTTAATTTGTCTTTCTTGTTCTCTTTATAATTTGTCATTGAGTTCACCATTAACCTGTACTATCGAACCAAGTTACGAACTTCTGTACCTTTGGTAGTGGTTGCCCCCTTTCCCCTGACTTAGTCTTGCTGTTTTCCTGCAAGTTATCAACAAATCTATGTATTATGTTTTATTGTAGCTGATTTTCATGCCATTTCTTTCAAGTATGTACCTCCAGCTTTCTAAATCTTTCCGCTGCTTCTTTGCTCTCACCCAGGAGCACATCATCGTCTGCAAAAAGCATGCACCAGAGTGCGACACTCTGGATGTTGCCTGTAAGTCCCTCAAGCACCAACATAAACAAGAAGGGGGCTTGCATCCAAGTCATGATGTATTCTGTCTCTTATTAGAAACTGTTCAATTTCTCTACATTTACTTCTGATTGTGGTAAAACCTACCCTTGTACATGTCCTGGACAAGTCTGATATAGTCATCAGGTATTTGTTTCATTCTCATAGACCACCTGATGACTTCTCCTGAAGTGTGGTCGTAAGCCTTCTCACAATCAATGAATACTGTAAACAGGGTTTTCCTCTGTTCTCCGTCTTTTTCCATAAGCAATCTTAATGCAAAGGTAGCGTCCATTGTTGACTTGCCTGGAACGAAACCAGATATCACTGACCTTTACTTCTCTTAATAGACTCGTATCAATAACTTTCTCCCAGGGCTTTGTTGTGTGGTTCATGAGTTTGATGCTATAGTTACCACAGTCTTGTAGGTCTGAGCGTCTCTTAAATATTGGTACTCATGTAGCTCTTTCTCCAGGCATCAGGTATCTTCAATCCTCATAATGCAATTAAATGGTTATCAATATGTTAATTTTCCCCAGGCACCTCTGTATTTCTGCTGGTATGCCTTTGGGACTGAGACCGTTCTTATTTTTCATGTTGCTACATGCTCCTAGGACTGGTACTAGAGACCCTGGTTTGGTTTTATCATATGGTGTGGTTCCTTGGGAGCGTCTTGATTCATCAGCTTTTTCAGGAATGGTGGAGAAATTACTTTAATCTGGTTCTCATTGATTAATGTCTTTCCACTTTCATTGCTAATGACTTTGGTGAGATCAATGTCTTTCATTCTTAGAGAGGGTCTTTGTGAGTCTCTATATTTCTTTCTCAGTCTCCTTCATTGCAAGATGAGCATACAAGCCTTGGTGGCTGTCACTCTTTACTATCTTTGGCCTTTTTATACTCCTGAAAATCTTGCGGTTAGAGCATTGTTTGCTGAAGTTCTTTTCCTCTGTGGCCTCTTGAACTTTCTCATTCCACACCCAGATCACATCAGAGATAAGGTTCTGTTTTTGTTTCACCAAGCAGGCTCTTTGCCTGTTCTTGAAGTTTGTTTGCAATGTAATTCCACTATTGATTCGAATTTTCTCTAAAGAGCTCTTCTGCAACACTTTCCTTTTAAACTCCTCCCTAACTTCCCTAAGCTTCCATCACTTGGTTTCTGTACTGCTTTGGACAGTTTTCTCTTATACAATGTGTATCCATAGTCAAGAACCAGAATTTAGCGAGTTTCAGTGCTTTCCCTGGGATGACTTTACTGTTTTTTTTATGTTCTTCAGCTCAGTTTATCAAGAAGTAAACTGTCTGCATCCTCATACAGCTATTCTTATAGGTAATCCAGTGTTTTTAATACATTTGTCATTAAGAAGAAAGACTGCCAAATCATTAGTCTGGGTGTACTGTAAGATACTTTCCCCTTCCTTGATCTTATATCCATATCCATGGCTGCCATGGCACCTTTTGAAGCATTTATCATCACTCCCCACATGACCATTAAGGTTGGCTCCAGTGATTACTCATTCTGTATCACTTCCTGTACCACAGTGCTTATTTTTCCCCTAGAAATTATTTTTCTTGTTCCTCACATCCAACTGGGGACATATAGGCACACATAACACTTCGGGAGCCATTTTCAAGAGCTAGTTTACCTAAAATAATCCTATCACTTATCCATCCACAACACATTCCCACATCACTTTATCTAAAACTACATCAACTCCATTTCTCTTATTTGATGTGCCATAGCGTGGGCACTTGTAGCCTTCCCCAATATATCTTACCTTTGCTTCCTTCCATTTGGTCTCTTGAATGTGAGTAATCTGCACTTTCCTTTGGCCATATATTGCAAGGTACTGGTCTTATTTCCTGGACTCACTTCTTTCACTGCAACCTTGCACAATAATGCAGTGGCACTCAAACGAGGGTGCTGTGCTTGACATCCATGGATTTAATGTATTTCTTTGGGAAAATGTTATGGCCGGTTGCCAGCCTGATGCCAATCCTTCTCCTTTTTCAAACTGGCTTGGGACTAGCTCCAGGGGGCTCCAGCAGACATAGTTAAATAGTAGCTTGATGGTCCACCTCGCCTCTGCTCTCACTCCCTTCTTCCATCTACTCCCTTACACAGCTCCTATCACTGTAGTGTCTGAAGCTCCTGCCATTGCATGGATGGAGAACAGAGGCACAGAGAAGATAGTCTGTAGGTTCTCCTACTGTGCTCATCATAATGTTTGACCACCTTAAAGGACTTCCCCAGGGTCACATAGAGTCTGTGACAGAGCAGGGATTTGAGTCCTAGTCTTGTGCCTTTGCCATCCTTCCTTCCTTCTCTGTCCTTTGTCCTCTCTCCCCCTCTGTCTCATTTCCAGTCCTATCATCGTTATCCCTGGCCCATCTCCTTTCCCTCCTTTGGTCTGTTTCTAAACCGTGGTGCTGTCCAGGCCAGTTGAATAGAATTGACAGCTTTCTCCTTTTTGCTCATCCCTCTCTGCCTCCCAAATGCTCCCAACAAAAGTCAGGTCACCCCAGATATTGACGACTTGTTGAGAGTGTGAATGCATTCAACTCCTCTGGGAGGAGCATGTGGACCCTGCTGAGAAGAAGCTGAGAGGCGAGAGGTTCTGGAACCTGATAAAGGATGCTGTCCACTGGGCATTTAAACATGGATGGATTAAGGCAGGATCCCTGGAAACCAAGTCTATGGGTCAAAGGAGGTACCAATGAGAAGCTAAGAGTTTGTCTCAGGTGGGATGCGAGAGGGAAGGCCAAGCAGGCTGAGGTGGGAGGGAAGTTGAAATAAGGAATCTGTGATACATACAGGCTCTGTGTAGTTTTCATCTTTTCTCATGTTCAAAGGATATTTCGGAGGTTCTTGACCCAGTTAATCTTTTTGGGAGTCAATGGTTGCACAATTCGGATGCTACTCTGACTGTTCCCCGCCTCCCCCCCCCACACACAATTGCTAATGGGTTCTTCACCTTGTCCCATGGCTGTGCATCATCACACCCCTTTTACTGTGATCCAGCTTTATCCTTCTGCAGTAATCCCCAACGTACCCCAAAGGCTGGGCTACAAGGAGGGGCTTTGTGGAGAGCACAGAGTAGTCCCTTGTCACAGATCTGGTTCCGCTCCCCCAACCAGCCACCCATCAGACTGCTGCAAGGGGAGTCCAATTCTCTGGATCACTGGGTATTTTAAACATCTGGGGCCTGAATGCAGTCCAGTCGCTGCCCTGGTTTTGGGGATCCCTATGGGTGCAGACCCTGTGCAAAGCACCGGAGAGCTTGAATCCACTGCCCAACTGCCTGGTTCCTGGGCTCAGTACCGACCCTTCAGGCTCCCCTGTCACTGAAGGATACCCTCTCCCAGAGCTCCATCTCACAGGGTCTGGGCTATGGATCTGCTGCAAAGTTCCGTCTGACACCCAGGGCATGCAGGAAAAAACTTGGCTTGGATTCTCTTCAGAGCAGTCTGCTGGGCAGCAGGCAAGGGGAACCGGACAGGATCTGAGACACCCTTATGCATGGGGGAAGGAGGGACCAGTTAGGAGCACCCCAACCGCACCACGTAGCAGCTGCTCTGTTTGTTCTGCATCAGGAGCCCTTTCCTAGACAGCAAGGGGGGGCCAAGGGGAGTTTTGAGTCTGGTGGCAGATCCCTGCAATTGAATGGAATAGCCTGGCAGGCAGCATTGAGTGGAGCCCTTCTGTTGCCTGGAAAGCCCCTGCAGATGTGTTTCCTGGCCAGTGCCCAAGAGTGGAGTGTGTGTGTGCCTCTCAGGGCTGTTCTCACCCAGCTGCTTGAGTGTGGGTGTGTATCCAGGCGCCAATCTCAGCAGCAGAGCTTTGTGTGTGTGTCTCCAATCTCAGCAGCGGAGCTTGGCATATGTGTGTGTGTGTGTGAAAAAGATACTTACTGCAGGTAATACTGTAATTTGCTCAGGAGTCTCTCTGCAGGCTGCTTTTCTCGGGAGCTGAGCTGTGTGTGTTTCTGAGGAGTGGTGGCTTCAGGCTAGCAGCTCTTGGTGTATCTGGGGGCTGTTTGTACTATGGCAGAGCTTGGTGTGTACATGTGTTTTTGGGGGACTGATTTAACAGAGCTACACCTGGCTGGGGCAGGGGGGCATATTTGGGTGCTGCTGTTACACTGGGAGAGCCAGTTCTCTGTGTTTATATGTGGAAGCTTTTTCTTAAGTGGCAGAGGGACATGTGTGTGGTGCATGTTCTCCGTGTGGTTCTCCGTGATAGTGATGTGTTTGTGTGAGAGAGAGAGACTTGTTTTTGCAATGGCAGAGTTGGTTGTGTGTACACCTTAGAGCTGTGTTTTCAGCATGTGTGCGTGCACCTATGTGCATGATTCTGAGATTTAGTTCCTAAGTGGGAGGTCTCTGTGTGTGTGTATTGAGGGGTTATTTTCACTGGGGTGAATCGGGTCGTGTATATCTATCTGGGGGGCTGTTTGTGCCCAGGCTGGCTGGATAACGGATGAGCTTGTTTACAAGCCGAGTAGCTGGAAGCTGACAGAGTGCCAGCAAGTACCTTTGTCACCGTGCCCTCCTATCCATCTTTATCGGCATTTCCAGGTGCTCCTTCCTCTTTGCTTTCCCTTCAGACAACAGGCAGTGGAGAGCAGCCTTTTCTAGAAACATCCTCCTAGGCCAGTGAAACCTTCCCAAGTGTCTGGGGCGTGTGCGTGTGTGTGTTTAATTATCAAACCCGGATACGTGCTATGGCAGAAACATCTTGAGAGAGATTCCCCTTCCGGTGGGTTGATATTAGCTGTGAGTCGTTTCTGACAGGGCCCTGCGGCAACTGTTTATGGCAGATGGTAGAACTAAGGTGAGCAGAGAATCCTTCTGCAGTTATTGCCTGCGTCTCATTCCATTCGGTGCCTACAGAGAGGTGCATGGCTGCGAGCGGCTCCCAAGCCATTCCCTCCAGCAAACCAGAAAAGAAGTCTCCTAAGAGGACTTCATAAAAGTCCAGACTTTTAAAATCTGAATCTGAAACCTCCAAATGGTGTATGTTGCTGCTCAGAGAGGTTCTTACCTTTGTAGTGTCTTCTAAACGATGTCTGATGTCACTAAGAGGCTGAGTGGCCAGGATACAGCTTCTCACTCAGGTTTGCTGGTGATTCCAGGCTTTGGAAATGATATAAGGAGCAGCAATGGGTGAACCGTGGCAGAGGGAGAAAGCAGGTTTCCAGAGCCTGGTGTCCTCTATTCATCTGAATTAGGGAGGTGGAGTCATACCACCTGGTTAGGCCTAGAAATGGGTGGGTTCCTCGATCACCATAGACAGCCTGAGAAGCTCCATTGGCTAAAACATGCCCTGGCCATCACTACCCCACACAGAGCCTGTGTATCTGGAGGCAGATGCCTCAGCCTGTCTTTCTCCCTTTGCTGAAGGGGGTTAGGTATTGGCCTCAGGCAATGTAGGGGCTGATGCTCTGGCTCTGTCTAGTAGACTGGCTGGGCCCAGTCCTCAGGTGGTGCAAATGCGTATTGCTCCATTGACTTTAACGGGGCTTCAGCACATTCTTACGTGCTCTGCTGGACAGGGCTGGCGGCTCGTGAATCAGACACACTTGGGTTAACCGTCTTGGTGACTGGAGCCCTCTGTTCATCCTCAAAGGCTTCTCCTGCCATTGTGCCTCCTGGGCCCTCACCCAGAGGAATCACCAGTTCAGGATACATGGGTGGTTGAGGGTTTTCTGCTGAAGTTGTCCACTGGGGGGCGGGTTGGGGTGACCCTGGTGCCTTTCCCCTGGAAGCTGGATGGATACTCTACAACCCGTTTTGACAGGCTACTGGAGGGTAACAGCTTTTGGTCACTACTGGCATGTGCTGGATTTGAACTGGCGCTCTACAAATGAAAGGGGCCCGATCACAGTGCCCCCAGCTAACTGCAGCCACACTGCCTAATGTACCACCCGCACCAAGGAAAACATACGTATGGAACAGCCCTTTCTGCCATGTATGTAACTTCTGATGGGCAGGCCTGGGGTGAGGTCTCTTCTGTGTAAACCCCATACATACACCATGTGGTGATTTTCGGGACTAGTTTGTACAGATTATGACAACAGTGTGTTAGGTGTAGTGAGTGTGTCAGGCCTCGCGAGAGTTGCTGACACAGAACAGGGAACCACCAGTGGGCCTCTGTCACTCCCTCTGCCCCTTACGGTTTATTTTACTAGCAGGAGATCTGTGCATCTGCCATCCTGGTAGAGACCTGAATCTCCAGCAGCAGAAGCATGACTCTCTGCAGTTTTGAGCTACGCTTTCCAGCAGAGACCTGGAGCAGATCCACATGCTTCATGGAGTGGGTATAGTGCACCCTGACCAGTGTGTTACAGAGGCAAGGTGAATCAAACACTGACTTTGATGTTTATAATCCCAGTCTTTGGTCATGTCCCTTCGCATCCTTAAAAATCTTCTCTTCCACGTGTAAACCTCCAGCTGTGTTAACAGGGCCACCTCATCTGTATCCAGAGCTCCCTGTCCTGGCTTCCTGGCAGCAAAATCCTTCCTCTTTGCAGGATGCAAGTAACCCCAAAGCCTCACTTCTTACAAACCTGTACAGACCGGAAGGACAGGGATAAACCTAGGGCTTGGAGGGACACTATGTGAAGCCAGCCCTCCCCCAGGCAATCGTTGGTAACTTCTAGCAGGTCTGAATATATGCAGGGACCTAGGTGAACTGGAGGCAGCTATGAGATGGTTTAGGCAGCTGATGGAGAGATTGGATCCAGAGAAAGGGAGAATAGTGAGTGACGTGGAGAAAGTGAATAAGGAAAAGTCATTTACTTGTTCCCATAATATAAGAACTAGGGGCCACCAAATGAATTAATGGGCAGCAGGTTTAAAACAAATAAAAGGAAGTTCTTCACATAGCGCACAGTCAACTTGGGGAACTGCTTGCCTGGGGAGTTAGTAAAGGCTAGGACTATAACAGGGTTTAAAAGAGAACTGGATAAATTCATGGAGGTTAAGTCCATTAATGGTTATTAGCCAGGACGGGTAAGGAATGGTGTCCCTAGCCTCTGTTTGTCAGAGGGTGGTGATGGACAGCAGGAGAGAGAACACTTGATCATTACCTGTTCTGTTCATTCCCTCTGGGACACCTGGCATTGGCCACTGTCAGTAGACAGGATACTGGGCTACATGGACCTTTGGTCTGAACCAACGGCCATTCTTATGTTTTATATCTCCTTGTTCATTGGCCCTAGCAGAGAAAAAGAAAAAGAATATTCCTACTGGCTTCTGGATTCTATCCCAACGCTGCACACCATGTCGTAGTATTCTTTCCTCAATCTGAACCTTAGAGTTCAAAAATGAGGTACTAGCATGAATCCCTCTAAGCTTAATTACCAGCTTAGATTTGATACGCTGCCACCAGTCAGGACTCTGAGTGCCTCATAAACTCTGGTATCCCCAAAACCTTTCCTGGCGACCCCCAAGACCCAGACCCCCTGGATCTTAATACAAGGAAAATAAACTTTTTCCCTCCCTAGTGCCTCTCCTAGGCTTCCCCTCCCTGGGTTACCCTAGAAGATCACTGGGATTCAACTCCTTGAATCTTAAAACAGAGGCTTTCCACCTCACCCAGAGGCAATACAGATTCAAGCTCCGTGAATCTAAAACAAGGATTCCCCCTGTCCCCGCTCCTTCTTTCTCCCTGTCTCCCCACCACTTCCCTGTAAGTACAGACTCAATCCTTGAGCCTCAAACTGGGAAAAAATCAAAACAGGTCTCTTAAAGGGACAGGTTTTAATAAAAGAGAAAAAAATAAGAAATCTCGTTGTACATATAAGATGTAGTATTGCAGGGTCTTTCAGCTTATAGCACCCAGAGAGAAAAGCCTCCCCCCAGCAAAAATACAATTTAACACACTTCTGCCAAACCACACATCTGGCAAATAAAGAAACAATTTAAACAAGACTATTAACGCGCCATTCCACTTAATACTCACTCTTCGATAATTTTAAAGACTTAGCAGGGAGATTGGCAAGAAACTTGTTGCATTAGTCCCTTCAGGATCAGAGAGCACAAAGTAAACCAAAACCGCAAACAAGGCTTCCCTCCACTGAGATTTGAAAGTATCTTGTCTCCTGATTGGTCCTCTGGTCAGGTGTTGCAGGTCACTGTTTGTTAACCCTTTACAGGTGAAAGAGACATTAACCCTTAGCTATCTGTTTATGACGAGCATTTGCTGCCTCTGCAGCAGGGCTGGCTATTCATATCCATCGCTCAGCAGCACTGCGGGGGCCTCTGGCCAAGGGATTGTGACTCTCTGTCCTGGGCTTGGCCTAGGGGAAAAGCATTTGCCGTGGATTCATGTCTGTCACGGTTTGGCAGCCAAGGGTTAAGGGAGCCCTCCACCTGTCTGGCACTAATGATTCCCCCTAAGGGAGGGGTTCTCAAATGTCATTGAACCATGACCCCCATCTAACAATAAAAATTACTACACCAGGAGGGGGGACTGAACCTTGACCCCAAGGGCTTCACCCTTAGGCAGTGGGCTTTGGCCCAGGCACTGGGGCTTGGCCCCAAGCTTTGGTTTCAGCCCTGGGCCCCAGCAAGTCTAATCCAGCCCTGGCGACCCCATTAAAATGGGGTCATGACCCACAGTTTGAGAATAGGGTTGCCAACTTTCTAATTGTACAAAACTGAACACCCATGTCCTGCCCCCTGTCCTGCCCCTTCCCTGAAGCCCCACACCTACTTTTCTTGCTCACTCCATCCCCCCTCCTTCCCTCGCTCACTCTCCTCCACCCTCGTTCACTTTCATCAGGCTGGGCAGGGGGGTTGGGGTGCAAGGTCCTGGTGGCGCTTACTGTGGCTCCCAGGAAGTGGCCGCCAGGTCCCTGCAGCCTGTAGGTGCATGGGTGGCCAGGGAGTCTCAGCACGCTGCCCTCATGACTGCAGGCGCCACCCCCGCAGCTCCCATTGGTCGCGGTTCCTGGCCAATGAGAGCTGCAGAGCCGCAACTCAGAGCAGGGCCAGTGTGCGGATCCTCCCTGGATGCCCATGTGCCTAGGGGTCAAAAACTGGACACCTGGTAACCCTATTTGAGAACCGCTGCTCTAGGCTGCAGAGCCATGCCCAGGTACCCCTTTTCATAGATTCATAGATTCATAGACTCTAGGACTGGAAGGGACTTCGAGAGGTCATCAAGTCCAGTCCCCTGCCTTCATGGCAGGACCAAATACTGTCCAGACCATCCCTGATAGACATTTATCTAACCTACTCTTAAATATCTCCAGAGATGGAGATTCTACAACCTCCCTAGGCAATTTATTCCAGTGTTTAACTACCTGACAATTAGGAACTTTTTCCTAATGTCCAACCTAAATCTCCCTTGGGTTTCTCAAGCTCACGTAGGCTTTGATACTGAGTGCTTTTCTCTCAGGGACAATCACAGAGGAATTTAGGCTGGAGGGACCCCTCGCACTGCCTGACAGGCTAATTTCCTCTGGACACAGAGAAATCCAGGCCCAAGGAGAGACCCTTCTCCCTGTCTCTTGCTCAAGGGATGGTAGGATTAAAGGTGACTAGAGCCAGGACACACCAAAACGTTGGGTGGCACAAAATGTCTTCCCCATCCCAGATATTGTCAATCTTTGATCTTCCTTCATAGACTCTGTCCCTCCCACTCTGCCTTTCCCTTCCCGTCCTCTAGACTCCTTGATCGGATGAATAGACTCGGGGGATGGAATTCTCCATGTACATACGTCCTGTGCCCCAGCTCTGAAGTCAGTGATTTTTCAGTTTGCCCTTGGTTCCTCACTAACTTCTTGGACCTCCTTGCATTGCCGGTCCTGACCTCAAGCATCTTGCTTTCCTCTGCATCCATTGGCATTCTCCTAGAGCCTGTCACTTCCTGTGTAGCTGCTGGGACATTGCCCAGTGAATCCCAGAACTGATTTGCAGGTACTTCCTTCCCCTAGGAAAAGTATGATGCCTTAGCAATGCCTCTGCTAATACTGCTGGTGCATATAGGAAAGCAGGAAATCACACACTGAGTACGGATGCTCAGATCTGAGCTGGGGATGTTGGTTGCAAGGTGCAGAGCTGAAAGGTACTGGGCTGACACTCACGTCCTTTAGTTATCTCTAGGGCAACAGCAATGTCAGTTCCCTCATGGCCCCTTGCTGTTGTGCCTCATCCCTGGTTCTGAAATGACCATCTCTTGGTATAAGCCCAATTCTCTCTCCATGGCACCATTCAATTCCTGGCCTCTTTGTTGGCCAACAAAGTGGGAGACTCAGTGCCAATTATGGTAGTGAATGTTGTGATGTGTGGACACTAGGGGGAATGGACTGAGCCCTACACTCTCACTTGACACAGGCAATGAAAGGTACTTTGTCCACCACCAGTGTGGGTAGGATGTGAGCCAGTAAAATGATGTGAATAGTTGAATGGTCCATTCCAATTCCTTGGACTGTGCAGTCCCCTAGGCGCAGCTGCTGCATACACCCACAGTTCTGTGCTACCTTGTCTGCTAACTGTACAGCCTAGGAGAGCAGCAAACACGTCGCTTATAGAGCTGGCAGGATGCTTAAGGAGCTAAATTTATTTCATTTTTCAGACTGCAGCTGGGAACAAAAAAAAAAGGGGGCCATTAGGCTGTCTGTTGTCAAGGAGCTTTACAGGGGCATCAGTGCTTGGTGTTTGTCTTTACTGAGACATTAAATGGGTCGAGACCTGTGATGAAATGTCTGGATTGGATTCAAGGGGCAAGAGGGATGGGAGGGCAAACCAAAGCAGGTAAACTTCACCAATCCAAATACCCACCATTTTGTGGCTAGAGGGGCACATTTGATTTTTCACGGCTCATTATCATGCAAGCTTGAGTGGTTTTAGAGTTCCTAAACTTAATGCACAGCTGGGCACCTTTTCCCTGTTTCTGCTCCTCACTCCTTAATGCCGAGTGGTTGGTGCTGTTTCCATACAGATGGAACGTATACAAGGGAAGCCAGAATCAGAACATACACTACCATTATACCTGGGGGAACCTGGGCCCAGTACCATAGGCTGTGGGATGGATTCCCCCTTCTCACCCTGTGCCATCAATTATTTGACTGACTTCAATTTAGAAGCCACTCCTGTCACTGGCCCATCCTCTGCTATTTGTCAGGAATCCTAAGGGCTCCTTTGTTTGCCGCCTACTGTCAACTCACAATCACTCTCTCCACACTGTTAAATAATAGTTATGAGCTTTAGCCAGCGGTGCTATGTATGCATACAAGCCAGGCTCTTTGCAAGCTGGGAGCTGGGGACACTTCCTTGCCAACTGCTCAGAAGCCTGCAACAAATGGAATGGAATGTAGGCCTGAACCCTATGGTGACTGTCGAAGGGTGCAGAGGAAAAAAAAAGCAAAGGAAAGAGGGGGGAAACTCTACCATCAGGCTGACTGACAAAGATGGGAAGGGTTAATGGTGATGGGGAGAGAATAGGCATGGGATGAAGATTGCCCTGAAGAGGTCTCACCAAGAAACAGAGCTGTCCTTTCCTCCTGTTAAGCTATCAAATGCATCTCTGCATTGTGCTGGTTCTGACTGATGCCTTTCCCCCCAAATCAGGAGAGAGATGCAAGGTAGAGTGTTACTGTCTGTGATTCTGATCACTGCACCTTAGGGATGGTTGGACCCTCTCTAGCCTTTAGCACATCCCACAAAGCATTTCTGACAGCTTGGGGGATGTTATTTTTTATGGTCTCCTCTCCCTTCTCTTTGTGTTGTACGCAATGGACCGCAAGGGTCTATGGCAATTTGAGCATTGAAGTCTTTGCCTGTGGGTCACCAAGTCAAACCAAGCTTGGGTCAGTGGTGACAGAGGGTCTTTACTGCTTGCTGGCATGTACAAAGCGATTTTTGGATCTGTCTGCTGCCAAGTATGCTCATCACCAAAGCACCTCTCTTCGGCCATCTTAAGCCACGAGGCCCATGAAGATAAAGCTCATTCTCATTCTTCAGTGTTGGATGTCGAGGTGCATGGATGAGACATCTGGGCAAAGCAATGTGGAGGAAGCTGTCTGCTATCCATGCTCCAGCTCTCCTGAGGTTATACAGAGAACTCCAGTTTTAATGGCTGCCTACAGGAGTGGTACAAACCAGGCCGATGCCCTAACACAACGATAGTGCAAAGAGAAGAGTGGAGGAATCCAAAATGGAGGTGGAGCCAGACTCTAAATGTCACTAGCACAATGTGAAAATAGAATATCAGGGTTGGAAGGGACCTGAGGAGGTCATCTAGTCCAACCCCCTGCTCAAAACGGGACCAACGGGTTAGTGGCAGCCACAGTGAAGCCTGCAATAGACAAGCGATGTGTTGCTCAGACTCATCATGGCCAAGAGACCTGTTGTTGCCTTCTATAGGAGCTGTAACTGAAGGCTACGTTTGGCAGACAGCCCTGGGTAAAGGAAACTAAAATATGCCTCCCTTGAAGTAATAAATGAATCAAAGGGCTTCTCCCTAGAGCATGGCTCTGTGGGTACCCATTACATGCTATACCAGGGTTAAGGGCTGGAAGGAGGGGTGAATTTTTAATTAGCTAAAAAACCCCAACCAAACAAAAAATGGCATTTTGGGGCCTTCTAAAGTATTTGTGAATTTGGGTCAAATTTGATGGATAATTTTAGCTAAAAAGAATAGAAAAAAAATTGTAGGAAAAAAATGTTTCATTTCCACTTTTTGTTTTGAAAGCACAATTTATTTTCAAATGCGACCAACTTAAATAATTAAATTGAAAAAAAAAGGGCAAAAAGAGTGAAGGAAAAAAACGCACGCAACCTGAAACCATCTGAATCAAAATGAAAAACTAAATTAAAAAAATCATTTTGTGTCAAGCAAAAATGGTTTGGTTGATTCAAAAGAAATTAAATTTTCCATTTTAGTTAACATTTTTCGGGGGATAAAAAAATATTTTTCAGTTTGAACTGAGATGGATTTTTTTCCCCTCGGATTTGGCTTCCAAAGTGAAAAATCAATTATTCACTCAGCTCTAGTCATGACCCACGAGAGGCTGTGCACGTGGATGTGTTTGAGAGCTGGTGGACTCTTGAGCTGGTCACTGCCCCCTGTGCCTTATTGCCCTCCTCTGTATAATGGGGATAAATACTACTGGCCCTTGGTTTGTACAGCACTTAGAGATAACGGATGGGAAAAGAGCTAGAAAGGGATTAGGAGATTGTCATGTAGAGAATTTCTATGAGTACTTCTGGGGGCTGGGCACTGGAACAGTTAAGTAGAACCCCACCTTCTTAGTGTCATGTTTGTGGTCCCCAGGCTGTAACACCATTGACTTCAGTAGATCCATTAGGGATGGATTTGGTTCATTGTACTTGGAGAAGAAAAGGCTGCCTTGTCCAGTATTTTTGGGTTCTGTGGAGGGACTGCTTCCCTTTGATATCCAGTACAGTGAGGTCCTGCTTTTCACTGAGGTGACTGTAGGTTTTACCATTTTCCAAAACATAATGGAAATGTGGGAGCATTTTTTAATGGATGTATGGATGGGGGCTGCCTGGTGAGTCAGTGTGAAGCAACAGAAGCAGCTACAAGCATGGCTGAGAGCTCTTTTTTCAGAATATCCCCAGGTTCAATCATCGCTGGGTTTTGTGGTCTGTTATAGTCCAATTGTTGAGTTCGCTGCTATTGTGACTTTACGAATTACACCCGTGCAGGGTACAGCTACAGTCAGGCACGTATCAATGCCGTGCCAAGAGTCCTAGACCATTGTCAGATCAGAGGTAACTCAGCCAATCACAAACCTTACTCTACAGCTAACTTGCATGCAACATTGTCATTGGTTGTATGAGGGGGACTTAAGAGATGGTGGATTATTTGGCCCAAATGCCACTGCACAAATCAACACAAATCTCCCTGCGTAGCTAGCTCCTCCACACACAGACTGATACAACCACGCCTGCAACATAACCAGGTATCATAAGCATAAGTCCCAGTTCTGAACCTTAGCGTCCAAAATGTGGGTGCCTGTATGAACCCTCCAAGCTTAATTACCAGCTTGGATCTGATATCGCTGCCACCAGACAGGAATTCCAGTGCCTGTCTCACTCTGGTCTCCCCAAACCTTCCCTGGGGGACCCCAAGACTCAGATGTCCTGAGTCTCACAACAAAGGGAAATAACCCACTTCCCTTCTCCCTCTTTACCTCCCAGATCTTCCCGCCCTGGGTACACTAGGAGATACCGTGTTTCAAGTCCTTGAAATGCAAACACAGAGAGATCAAGTTTCTTTCACCCTCACTCAGAGTCCCTGCAAATGCAAGCTTTGCAACTCTAACACCAAGAGATTTTCCCTTCCCCCCTGTTTCCTTCCTCCCCACCAATTCTCTGGTGAGTTCCAACTAGGAAAAAATCCAACAGGTCTTAAAAAGAAAACTTTATATAAAAAGAAAAAAAAAGACATATAAATGGTCTCTGTATCAAGATGACAATATACAGGGTCAATTCCTTAAAAGAAAAAATGAATAAACAGCCTTATTCAAAAAGAAATACATT
>NC_133786.1:9585058-9641480 GCF_003597395.2 Chelonoidis abingdonii | reverse complement strand
CAGAGACACAGACAAAAGACACACACCCAAAAATTCCCTCCCTGAGCTTTGAAAACTCCGGTTTCCTGATTGGTCCTCTGGTCAGGTGTTTGGTTCCCTTTGTTAACCCTTTACAGGTAAAAGAAACATTAACCCTTAGCTATCTGTTTATGACATCAGCATGCACAATAATTCCAGTCACACAGAGCCCTCACTGCAACACGCACCCCGCATTTGCCACCTGCATAAATCCATGCAGCTCTCCTAGACCAATACAACCTGTATGCTAATCAACACAACTACCCACACAACAACATAATCTGCATATGCAATAACTCCAAGTAGCTCAAGTTAGCACCTCCTCATTCACCACCTGCACAAATCCACATAAATCTCCCTGCACAACCACCCCCACAAATGAACACAGCCATCCACACAACACAACTAGCAACTCCAAACACGCACAGCTCTTTATTGCAGCATACACCCCATTCGCCATCCCCACAACTTTCCCAACACAACTCTCACACAGCACCACTATCCACACAGCAACACAACCAGCATACACGAGAATCCTAAACATCACTCTGAAGACTAGAATGTCTGAGTCAACGTGAAGTAGTGGCAATTGCTTCACAAATGGATGAGAGTTCCTTTTCTTTAGAATATCACCAGGTTCAATCATCACTGAGATTCACAATCTGTTACTGTTCAACTGGAAAGTTCTTAGCCATTTTTTGCTAAATTTACACATATGACTTTCTGTATTATACCCATGTGATAGCTCGGACCTTCAGCTTCTAGTGTATATGTATATTAAAAAACCCAAATTGCAAGGCTGCCTTGCAGGCATGCAACTGTCATGTTTGACAAATACTTAGTTTCAGACACTGGGAGTATTTGCACTGGCACTGAATATTCCGTCTGAGTGATGAAAGGCCCTGTACAAATATGGTATTTGCATCCATATTGATTACATTATAATTGGAATTATATTTGCTGACACTAAATGCATTATATGTGTGATTTACACGGGCAGTGCTTGTCTGGGCCAACAGACCTGGGCCCAGATTCCATTGTTCTCAAGCAATGATTGGCACAGGAATGGAAAAGGGAAGGCAGCAGGAGAAAAGTTGGTTTTAAGCCTCCCTGTGTTTGGGGGCCACCCAGGCTTTCTCTGGTCTCAGGGCTACACTTGCCCATGCTCAGCTGCAATAGCCTTCAGGGTCCACTGTGGTGTCCAAGCCTGTATACTGTGGGGCTGTGTGTGGGGTGACGGGATGGCAACATAGAGCCATCTAGCAGCTCTTGGCAACACAGAGAACTGCCTTACACTATCTGTATAACAGCAGGGCCCAGAGGCCTCAACTGAAATCAGAACTCCCTTTTGCTAGGAGCTGTACATCCACATGGTGAGAGCCAGTCCCTGCCCAGAAATGACAGATCAATGGTGGAAGGAAAAATGAAGAGGCAGACAGGGGAAAATACTCTCACAGACAGTCCGGGTCAGGCACAGAACCCAAGTTTCCTGAATCGCACACTAATGCCCTACCCACTAGACCATACTTCCTACATCAGCTTTATGCTTTCCCTCTGCTTTGCCAGAGTGATTCAGAGGGGCTGGAGGGGAATGTAGACTGCAGGCCCCTCTGTCCAGAACCTCTCCTGGATGAGCAGTCAATTGCATGGTTTGGTTTCCTGAGAGCTCCCCACTTCTTTTAAGACACTGCACTTCCATCTTTGCTTGACCAGCATGCTCACTAAGGATGCTGATTCCCCTGTCTTTGTTTGCTGAGTAAAATATCTCCATCCTCTGCCTTTTTTCGTGGCATGTGTGTGTCATATTTAACTCAATTGCACTGTCCTTGTGGGTTAGCAAGAAGAGGCACTGCGGTCTTAGTTGTGGTTTTGTCCCTTACTGGGAACAGCTAGATAGAATTTCTGTGTGCATGTGTGTGGCGAACGAGCATGCAGAGAAGTCATAAATATACTTGAAGGAACTAGCATTTCTGGTATTGAGCCAGGGGAGTTACTGTACAAGCCCCTAATAATTCCCTGGAACTTGCGCGAAGAACTGCTCCACTGCTCTGGGAATGTGAGCCTGGCCGATGGTGCCTCCGAATGGCTGGGGAGATCCTGTCAACTTCTCGTCAGCAGCGAAAAGAGAATCTGTGATAAGCTGATTAAAAACTAAATACATTTGGGCTGATGAGTTTTTTTCTCTTGTGCTTCAAAGGCAGTCCTCCAGCAGGCAGCTGATAGGAAAAGGCACAGAAAGAATAAGAACAGAGAAAGTGGAGAACATGAAGAAGGGGGTAGGATGGCAGAACCATGTTGGGGGGGATGACAGAATGAGCTTGGATTTGGGGGAAAGAAGAGTTCTCCTTCAGAGTAGGGGAAATGTAGCATTAACCCTTTCCCCCTCCTCGCTTCTCACCAACCTGTCTGCTATGTTCTGAGTTTCTCAGTCAGGAGGATCAAGGGCAGGTAGATGAAGAATCCAATTCAGCCAAAAGCAGGGTCATCAGAAGCCTCCACCCCATTTGCGTGGGGATCCACACCCAGAATGCACTGCAGAGCTACAGCTGGGTAATCCCAGTTGTATTTGTCCTGGAGGCTGCAGAAATCAGGCAGGGAAGCTGAGCTATTTGTTCTCAGCCTTTCAATAAAGACATAAAACTGAGGACCTTGACCACTTGTGGCCTTTAAAATACCTGTGGGAATTTTTAGCCCTGGTATCCTGGCCAAATTCTAGCTCAGTCATTAATTCTGTTTTAATCCCTCCTGAAGTTCCAAACTGAATGTTCTTTGCTTCCTGTCCTGAGCTGTTATGCAGTGTTGGCATTGAACAGCCAGACACTTTCCTGTTGTTGCCCCATTTCACTGGTGGTTGAAATGATTATGAGTGTACACCCCTGGCTTGTCTCACTGGTATTGTATGGTTTATTAATTCCTTCTGCTTGCTGTGGTGAGTAGCTCAAATGAAAGAGGCCAAAGGAGTGCAAAGAATCACCACCCTGCCTGGTCATTTCCCATACGGACAGACATTTAGGATGAGACAGGCTTTCTTAGAAGGAATGTGTCCTGGTTTTGGCAAGACTGGTGGTTCCTTAACAGCTTTTCTTGGGGACGTTTTGTCTCTTACTCTTCAGGCCCTGGCTAGAAACCAGAAGCGCAGAGGCTGCTATTACTTGGATAATTTATATCACAGTAGCACCTATAGGCCCAAGGCAAAATCAAGGGCCCATAGAACCAGACACTTCACAAACACGTTCAGAGTCAGCTCCTCCACTCATGTCAATCAGCATAGCTTTGATTTGAACCCATGACGGATCTGGCCCTTGGTCCTTATCTAAATTAAGACAAGACTCAACAAGTGGGTGAAACAGACACTTGGAGGCTATGGGGGCGAAGGAGGTGACAGTAATAGGAACATGAGGCTAGATATAATACACTAGCTGTATGACAATTAGTGTGGGTTTCAAGTCAAAATGTTGGTTTTTTTTAAAAGACTACGTGGTAGCTGTTATCAGCTGGCAATACGTTGTAGGCGTCATCCTGAGGAGATATGTCAGACACATAGATTGATCCTAATGGTCCCTTATGGTCTTACAAACTAGTGTGATTTCCTGTACAATGCAGGCCAAGGATGATCATCCTGTGACTTTTGCATCGAGGACAATAACTTGTGGCTAAATTAGAGCGAATCTTTTAGAAAGATATCTAGCTTTGATTTAAAGACTCCAAGACATGGAGAATCCAACACTAAAGCGGTGTGACATTTTTCATGCAAACCCATTTTCAGTGAAAAATGAAGATTCGGTGATACCGGAACATTTCATGAACTGGCATCAGTTTTGCCAAGTTATTTCAGTATGTGGGGAAAAAAAACTCTAAAAATTTCAGTTAAAATAGTGTTTAATTTTGAGATTTTCAGAATGAAAGGTTTCAATGTTTTGGTTTGAAATTAATTATTTTTTTTCAACATTTCCCTTAATTTTATGTTAAGAATTAAAACATTCAAAAGTGCTTAACAGTGAATAAAACATTTCATTTGACCTCGTATAATTTTTTTGTGACTTTTCAGTTTGTCAAAAATTTCAGGTTTGGTTTGACAGCAATTTTTTTTTTAAATTGCCACCAAACCAAAAAAATCTGATATTGACACTGCTCTATCCATCATTACCCTAGGTAAGCTGTGCCAATGGTTACTTACTTTACCTCCTTCAAATTTGCATCGGGAGAAGTAGGGAATTACAGAGTGATTTGGAGTGGCCATTCCAGGCATAAGGCATACCATGCAAATGAAAAATAATAGGGAACAGCGCATGATAACCCCTCTACCCACGGTATAACTAGGAGTTCTTTCTATTATGATTACAGGAACAAGGGATTATGAAACTGATGTAAATAATCAACATCAATAAGTGCAATACAGCTCTAGCTCCATTAGAGGCAGAGGTAAATTCTCATCTGAGAGGAGTGATGTTCCACATAGAAAAATACTTCGGGTTTGCCTCCAGTTCAGGTGCTTGTTATCGAAACAAATTGCCAGTTCGTGCAATGCCTTTAATCTGATCCATGGAGAGATTTTTCATTTTGCCAAACAGGCTTATTAGTCAAATTATTAACAGCAAGAATATTACTTCTCTGCTAATGACTCTGTAATAGGTTGCACTGGGATAATATAACTACTGAAAAGTCCGTATCTTACCAAAACCATCTCCTTTTCCCCATGAGTGATGCGTTTTTCCCCTCATTAGTGGGAAATGATGTGTTATCCTTCCAGTAGCAGATTTGCTTTCAATAGTTAGAGAATGCTACATCAGATTTCAGAGATGCTACCCCAGGTATTGGGTTTAATGAAGAACTGGCATCTTCAGAGTGTCTGGTTTTGATGTTGCTGAGCAGCCAACATCTGGGTTCTTATTTGAACCTTCTGGGTCTGGAAATCTCACAAAATCGAAATCGCAGTTTTGCATGAGCCTTTAGGCAAAACTAGAACTGACCCCAGGGAACCATTTGTGAGGTTTCTCGTAGTTTATATGATAGCAAGAATATTGTTCCAGGTGAGGAACTAGCCTGTGACTCGGGAGATGTGACTTCAGCTCCTGGCTCGGATACAGACTCCCTCTGTAATTGCAGGTAACTTATTTAGTTATCCATCTGTAAAATGAGGATGGCAGGAACCGTTTACCAGGCCTGGATTCAACTATGTGAACTTGCATAGGGCCCCCATCTCAGGGTGAACCCCAGAGGGTGGAAAAAACAGGTTGGGCACCTAATGGCTTGGGGATCACATCGGGCCGGCCAGATCATTTTATTTCACCCTCCACCCCATTACCCCACATGCTAGAAGGGGGAATTCTCCCCGCGTCCTGATCTCACCACGTTGCTGTGACCTACTGCTGGGCCTGGCCACCCAGGGCATGCTGCGAGAGAGAGAGAGAGAGAGCTCTGTTGCTCTGGTAGTGGGTGGCACTGCCTAGTTGCCCAGGGAGCTGTTTGGAAGCAAAGCGTGCTTGGGCTATTGGTGCTGTGCTGCTGAAATGCCCTGAGAGTTGGTGCTGCTTGTTGTTGATATGGAGCCTCTAAAAAAAATGAGACCAAAATATGGCCCGCCAAATGGTTTTAGAGGGTTTTGTAAGCCTCCACTATGGCTTTCTCATGCTGTCTAGTTTAAGCAGGGTGGGGCAGAGTGGGGAAAGCTATTGTCATAGTGCACAAGGTCCCAACATTTTTCATTGGATCCTAATCTAATTGGGACCTCTTGGCACTATAATAATGAATATTAAAGTCATGCTGATGCCTTTGACCGGAACTAGATCCACATAGGTTTTCCCCCGAAGATGAAGTTTATGGTATATGTAATTTGTTTGTAAATACACAAATACGCTCATTAAATAATTAGCATAAAATGTCACACATGGAGCTGCACCGAATTTGGCAGCTGTGCATTTCGCTCGTTTCAGGAAATGAAAATAGACTTGTCCTTTTCATTTTGTTTTCCTGCAGACACATTTGCAAATAATTTTATTTGATGGTGGGGGAAAAAAATCATCATATCATTCGCTGAATGTTATCTGATGATCTACGGTGTTAGGGGAAAAAACAGCAAAATAAATATTCATGATTAATTTGGTAAAAAGTGCCAGTCCTCCTTGAATAAATTATTTGCACCAAGTAATGCAATTTGCTTTGGTTACTAGTCAGTTTCACATCCCAATTCCAGTGCACTTGCACAAAACTGTATGATATCTGGGTTGCAAACACTGCAGGGGACAGTCTTCACTGGAATGCAGTAAAAATCGTGGCACCTTTACTGTTGATCTCAGGGATTGGGAGGATTTAAAAAAAAGATCAGTGTTTGGCCTAAATTGCCCTGATGTTGTCCCTTTAATTCCACATCCCAGGTATGAGCTAGTGACCCTTTGGGTTTTTACTGGAGGGAGGCTCAGCTGAGGTGTTCCCCCATGCAGAATGCACACGGGGTCTGATTTTCCTTTCATTTTACCCCCATGTGACTCAGGAGTAACTGCATTGAAACCAACAGAATCGTACCTCATAGCTCCTGAGTGAGCACTCAGCCAGGCCCATTCTGTCAGGTACTGGTCACTGAATATGACAGTCGCCGTGCTTCCTCCCACACCTCCCCATTTCAATACCGAAGACACTCAGCTCCTCTGCAGCCGCAGCTTAGAGCATTACTAATCCGCTCAGCTCCCTCTGAGCCTTCTGCAGCCTACTGTGTGCAAATCTCTGCTGTGTGAATGCAGGAGGCTGACCAAATTGCCCATGTCTTCTGGTTCCCATAAAAGCGACACCAGTAGCTGTTTGAATCTCATAAAGGGGAGCGGGGAGGGGGAAATGAGCAGATGAGTTAAGCCGAGGGGCATCTGTTTATAGTCTCCGTTCTAATCACATTTTAATTAACTTTTATTTAAAAGGTGGATTTATTGGCATACTAAGTGTGGGTGTGCAGGCACATGCCACTAAATCTTCTGGAGCCACCTTACTTTAGATAGCTTCATTTGGATACAGCTGTCGACTGCTAATGCAAAGGGACCTTGATTGTTTAGCTGGGAGGGAGATGTCCTGCAGGATTCTCAAGCTACCAGCCGCATGACTATGCTGCGGGGGGAAAATGCCTAGGTTGGAAGTAAGGTTGGGCAATGCAAAGCATGATGGGCTTAAAAACAAACAAACAAAAAATATGTCAAGGGAAGAACAAAATAAGAAGCAACCAGCAATTCAATTCCCCTCACACCATCCACAGATGTGAATAACAGCGATTGAGATGAGTTTGGTTCAATGGGGCTGGACTTCGGGATGCAGGAATTTGGACCAGCAAAACCTATGACATCCTTTGTGTAGGCACTTCTCTTAAAATGTGCAAAGCAAACCTTGAAAGCTTCGTCTCTTGTTCAGATCAGCGTCCAGAAGCTTTAATTCTAATTCTGAGCAGGGCCTCAAAGTCTTTGTCCTGTGTGTGTGTTGCGGGGCTAGGAATCGCGTGAAATTGGGCTTCATTTGGGAGACTTCCTTATAGGACTTGCTGTTTTCATTTAGTGTGTCATTACTATCATGGCATTTCTGCCTCCTGCTTCCCTTTACGTTTAGCACCCGTCCGCCGGTCTCCATGTGTTACTGGACATCACTGAGCTCGAGACTCCTCTCCATCCGTCTTTCCCGCATCTGTTCTCCATCCTCTTTATTCCTGTCCTCTGTTCCCCTTCCTATCTTCTTCCCCATCCCTCCCTTTACAAATCTCAGCCCCTCTTTGCCATTCCCTGCTGAGTCACTGAAAGAACAAAATTATCTCCCCTGGCCCTGACATGCACGCAAGCCCTGTACTGAGTCTGCCACTCTAAGCACATCCCCTGTACTCTTCCCTTTTCTTGTCGGCTTTTGCCTGGAGTATAAACCCTGTGGAGACTGACCACTTCTCTTCCGTGCTTCTCAGAGCCCTCCCCTCTGTTTTGAAGGGGCTTCCGTTCTCAGCAAGCTGGATTCCTTTGAGCAACACTGAGCTCCTGCTTAAAAATAGCAGTCCCTGTTCCTGTAGGACAGCTAGAATTTGAAGGCTGTGAAGCAAAAGGTTTTTGGTGAGGGAGGAATACCTGGAGCATGGCTGTAGCGTGTGAGGTGCTGTCACTTCCTAACAGAAGGCCCAGCTCTGAACCTGTCTGATGAAGTGTCTAATGGCTTCTTAGCAGCAGCGTCTGCTCTGGAAATGAAACCCATGTTTTACATCTCATTGCAGGCAAACCCGGCTGCTGATAAACCTGTCAGGAGCAATCGCGCCCTTCTGCAGATAGCCTGTCAGCCTCCTGTCTGCACAGTTTTTTAACCAGTGCTGCAGCTTCGGCGCCTGAGGAGAAGGCAATACCATGGTGGGGTGGAGGTAGGGGGTAGGAATTCTCTTACTGTTCTTCTGCCCACATCCGAAGCTCTTGCATTGGTCTGAGTGCCGTGTTAGTGACCCAAGCCCTTGGGAATACATTGGGAAGGGTGCTGGCTGTCAGGCTGGGAATGCTGGAGGGTATCCATTAGCCACCATCCCACTTGGGAACTCCAGGAGCTGGAAGGGAGGGAAACAAGAATTGCAGAGAATAGCTAAGAGGAGCAGCTGCCTTGTTATCCTTCATACTCGACATGGGGCCTGTAAATGGTCTCTGGCGAACAAGGGGTTGACTCCGGCTCAGCCTCATTTTCACTTTTGCAGAATGCCTTTGGCAAAGCTAACCACCAGCCCCTTGGCTTATGACATGGGCCTTGTTTATTAAGGGAAAGACCTCACTGACTGTGCCTGGGTTTGTTTCTGCGAACAGGTGGGGCTAGTGCCACAACCCTGGATCTCATTCCACCAGCTGGCTGGGCTGTGGCTCAGTTCCAGATCCAAACTCCCCAAGCACTTTGGGGGATACTTGGACTCCAGGGTTTGATTCAGGCCCAGGCTCTTTTGTGCTTCACACAGATCCAGAGCCACTGCCAATTAACAAAGGTAACGGTGCAGTAAGAGGCACAAAGAAAGCCAGAACTCACCTCAAGGCCAGTTCTGCCTCTCTGTCTTGCTCTATGAGTGAGATGCAATGAGAGGGCAGTTGAGATGGCCAAATCCATTCAGGGCCATTCACTTCCCCGTCTGCTCTTCACTGCTTTCATCCGTTGGCATGAGATGGGCAAGGTCTCCGTTATCCGAAGGGAAGTTTGGAAACACTCCAGCAGCACCTGCCCCTTTTATGATGCTTTTTTTTGAGCCTTTGCCAGGTGACCTATTGTTGCTTCAGCCCCCAAAGCAGGACTCTGGAGCCGAAAACCTGGCATCTGTTTTTCATCCTCTCTACACGTTTTGCTCCTTTAATGCTTGCAACATCTAAACTCAAGCTCTGGAATGTTTGAGCAAAACTGCGCAACCCCCTGGAGACTGGAGAGGGCGGCATCATCAAGGTTGTTATTCCATCCGTTTCAGGCAACGCTGAGCACTGGGGATCCGTTTGTACCTGGGTCTGCGGGGGCACAGCAAGACTTGGGAAAACCAACAGCCCCAGTGCAGGAGCACGTGAATCCTTTGCACCTTGCATGGTGCAGGATGCGGTGGGCGTGTGTACGGGGAACACTTCACCTGTTGCTGAAGCTGCAGTTGCCTCTGGGATGGAAATGCAGCAGGCAGCCTGTCAGCAGTATTGCATTGTGTTTTGGGGAGGAGAAGTTGCTGATACACCTGAAGCCGTAGAGGGAATTTAGGGAAGATGGGATGTAGTTTTTGGAGTTGGAATCTGGAAAGGACATTGGGGCTAACATCCCTGCCCTCTGCTGTGCCCCTGCTGCTCTGAGAAGCATGCTCTGTTGTGCCTGCTAGATGGGGGGAGGTGGGACAGGTGATCAGGCAGAGAAAGGGAAGGGGTCAAGTCTGCTTACACTGATGAGATGGCTGCCCTGTGGTGGCACAACTGCAGCTCTGTAAGCAGGAGGCTCTTGCTGCAGAAAACCTCCCTGCTGTTTTGAGATGCAAAACAAGCTAGCAAGGAGGAGCAGGGGGGTGATGGTAGATGTGCAGGACAGGGTCAGCTGGGTTGTTTAAGGGTATGAGCTGATCTCACAGCCCTCTGTCTGTCTCTTCCTCTCTCCATCTCCCCCTGACCTAGGGGAATCTTTCTTTTCATGTGCCCTGAGCAGGCGGTCGATTTTGTTTCCACGCTTTGGCTTCAGCCAGCATAATGCCCTGCTGTTATGCTCCGGCACAAAGAAAGGCCTGTGAGTGGAACTGAAGTGACTGAGACATGGAATCCCAGACAGAATGAGATCTCTCAGCCCTCTCTATCTCCTCTGTGTGCAACACCCACGTGCCCCCTCTCGCACGCTCACTCCCTGCTCTTTGCTTTTCTGAATAGGCAAAGCCCACAGAGGAGAGGCTCTCTCCAGCAATAGCAGGACTGGGGGTGTTGTGGATGGTGGGAAGCAGATATGCCAGGCTGGAATGGGCACGTGCATCAAGGGGAATATTACAGGAGCTCAGCTGAAAGGCATGCATATAAATGCATAAGCAGGGGATGTCTGCAACGCTCTGAGTCACACACGGGCCAGGTGGATTGGGCTGAGTGGTGGCATGTCTTCTGATGACAGCATGGGACGGCCTGGGCTGGTCTCACTGCTGCTCTGCAGCTTCACCAGAGCACATGCGTTAGCTCTTCTGGGCAGGTCGCTTCAACCCTGAGCCTTAGTTTCACCTTTTCCCCACCTTGTCCAATGTGATCCCATGCACCCGCCTCCCCGAGATGCATGAGATCACAGGTGGGGCTGGTGACAAAACCCTGGATCTCAACACCACTGGGCTTTGGGGTCTTTGAATGCTAGAATATCGCTGCTTGAGCCTGTCTCTGAGGCCACCAGGGTGTTAGCCTTGAGTGTAGCTGCCCCAAGGCTAATCCCTCATTTCACAGTGACTGGGTTAACCAGCTGCATCCTAGTGCCCACCATGTCTGTGCTGGAGATCTGCACTGGGGTAGCTTTTCCTCTGGCTGAGATCCCGGTATAGGTGAGGACTTAGGGGCACATTCTGCATTCCAGGCCTCAGAGGCTTCCCTAGCAATGATCTGTATGATTTACCATGCAAAATTGGGGGGCCACACAAGGGGGTGCCCATTCCCTGAGCAGCACAGTGCAGAGCTCTGCTTGTGGAGGCCAGGATGACCTGCTGCTCCCGAGATCTAGCCTCCTACTCCCAAAGCATTAAGAGCACAGCTTTGAGGCAGATCGGTACTAATGGGATGTAGGGCCCCATGTCTCTCCCCAGCCTGCAGTCTAGGCTGTGGGCTTGTCCCTTGATTACTCTTGGCAGAGTGCTTTGAGATCCTTTAGGCAAAGTGGTTAGCATTAGGAACATGTCAATTTTTCACAGCAAAAGTTGCTGCTAGGACTCTGTCCCCCCAAAAGAACAGTTTGGGCTTTCCATAGGGAGAATGCTACTCCGGACTGGAGAGGAGCATCCGCTCTTCACCAGACTCCTCTGAATGTTCGCTGGCTGCAAACTCCCTGCACGCTCCGCTGGATGCTGTCTCAGCAAGGCCTGACGATGGGCTAATGGATGCCATACGGAGCAAGTAGCGCAGCTGGTTGTTTCTCTCTCCCCACCCTCCCCAAGGGAACCCCTGGGGATTTCGCTGGGATGAGACAGGAACAGTCACGGACAAAGGGGCTCGTTATTTTCACTTTCATGGTTCATCAATCTCTCTTTCTACCTGGAGCTCTCTGGGGGAATCCCTCCAGGCTGCAGGCCAGGGGATGGGGGAGGAGGTGATAGGTGTGGAGCAGTGCTGGGAACATCCTGTGCATATGGCTTCAGGTGACAGCGGCAGCTAGATCCTGTGCTGCAGCCTGGCTCTTTCCACATCTGCAGGGAGAGTGGTCAAAACTGGGACTGTGATTTCCCCTCTGGCCAAACTCCTCTCTACAGCTGCAGTCCAGGGAGACAGTGGCTGCAAGGGAGAGATTGGGCTCTCAAGGTGTCTTGCTCCCCAAAGGCTGTAAACTGAGGCCACCATTTGCAAACTTGGGGATCTCCAGGTAGGCCCCTAAATCTCCAGGCACCAAACCAAACCAATTGGTGCTCCCTGGTCCCCTGGGAGTACTGTGGCTGCTCAGCCATCTGAAAACCAGACCAGGCAGCTCTCTGGGGAGAGGAGGCCTCTTTTTGTTCTGGGCAGTGCCTAGGGCGATGGGCTCCTGGTCCATGGCAGAGGCTCCTAGGCACTATCACAATACAAATGATAATTAACAGCAGGGTGTCTAGTTTGGAGCTGGTCAACGCATTTTACTTTTTTAACCAAAAACTTCCTTTTTTTTTTTAAATGTGGATTCCGTCACCCCCGCCCAAAAATCAGAAACACAGCACGCTGCTGAAAACCAAACCACTGAATGTTTGTATGGTTTTGGGGAGAGTTACTTTGTGCCCCCACCTTTGTCTCCTCCATCCCCCACCTTTTTCTATTTTGCTGCTGAAAAGGCGGGAGTGGGGTGGAGTTAATAAATCCAAAAATGAAAATAAAAAAAAATGAGCTTTTAATCAAAATTGGGGAATGTAATAATTTTTTCATAGCTTTTTTTAAAGAACTAGATTTGTTTTCTTGTGAGGTACTTACTGTTTTTAACTTGCTGTAACCTAGTTGCAGGCATCTGACTTTGAATTATTTTTTTCACAATGATTTTTGCTCTGAAACAATTAAGAGGGATTGGACAGCCCAGAGGGCCTGGCAAATGTCTGTGAAACCTATCAGCTCTAGAGCAGCCACCCTGTAACAGCAGTAACACAGTCATTACCATCTGCTGCATGTCCCGGGACCTGTGTGAAATGGGTTGCGTTAGTCAGGTGTCCACACCTGAAAAGCCACCTCTGCATTTGATAGTAATTCAGCCCTTTGGTTGATTTGGCTTGAGAGAGAGGTCAAGGAATGAACAAAACTCAGACATTGTACTGCCCTCGGGCGCCTTTCTCTCTGGGATCAGTTCGGGAGCTACCAGAGCCTAGAAGAAATAGTTATGTCAAGGTTGAATTGCATTAATGTGAGGGAGAAAGAAATTCTCCACCAGGTTAGCTCCAGGGTAAACGTTCACTATCATACTGGAGCTGCGGCTGCAGAGTTGAGGCTAGCGATGCAGTGAGTGAAGGTGGTGTGCAGAAGAAGAGGAATGGTCATTGAATAACTATCCCAAGAGGAGCTCGTTCTGCTGGGGCAAGAAGCAGACCCATGTTCCCAAGCTCCCATTCAGTCACAGGATCTGGAGGACAGGGTCGTCTGGGTAGATTATGGGTAATGTCAGCTAACCAGTTGCTTACAGAGTCCAGGTGCTTCTTTCATGCCTTGTCAGAGGACTAACTTACACCTGGAATCCCTTAAGGAACCTGGGAAGAGAGCTCTGCTGTTCTGGGAAACCCAGAGAGCTGTGGACATGTTTCTCTCCTGCTGTGATAGAACGGGGGAGGAGTAATGATGTAACCACTATGGAAGGATGTTTTGGAGACTGGCATGTCTGCTCGAGCAAATTCATGGCACTATTATACTAGCAACCTAACATTCTGCGCCAATTGAGTCTATCCTGGAATCACCAGAGATCTGTAACAGGCAGTTTGAATAATGCAGCCTCTCAGCCATTAGACTCATCTTACTTCTGTGGGGCTTGTAATTACAGTATCACTAATCTCCCTTTCTAAAGGCCAAATAAAGCCCTTCGTAAACCAAAGTAACACTGTTATTTCACACAGTTTCTGTTGAACAGCTGTCAATATGCATTGACCACCATGAGTCAATCCTCATAGAAGATAGGAACCTACTGCTGCTTCCTGCTAATAGAGTTATTCCTTTAGCTGAAGTGGGTGAGGTTACTGATGAAGGTTGCGGGTTCCAGTCTTGGTGCCGACCAATAGTGGTGAGGGGCATTAGATATGCCTGAGCATGAGAGGTGTTTTATCATTGTCTGGCAAATTCCAAAAGGATGTTGCCTCCTGGCAAAGCAATTGGCATCAGATCGATCTCACCGCTAATGTGTCCAGGTGATCTGGCTGGATGTTAGGATTGCAAGTGATGGGCATAATCTAATCACGCCACCAAAGTTTTTGGTGATCATGAGATCGCTGGCTGTGTAGGAGCATTCCATGGTAAATGCATTTTGGAATCTGTTGGGTCTTCATTCTTAATAATATCTGGACCAATAAAGCTGCTGAATCTGAACCAGTGCTGAGGAAGACAGTTGTTGCGTTTGGCTTCATCTTCATTGCTGACCTTGTCCTGCCACTTACTATGGAGCAGCTGACAAAGACAAAAAGCATTAAAAACATCCATCAAGTGTTCTTCAGACTTCCATGCCCACATGTCCCTTTCATACAGTAAAGGTGTTTGAGTCACGGTTTGGCAGCAGGGAATGTTAGGAAGTGTCAGGAACACTGGACTCTGTTCTTAACTCTTTCACTGACTCACTGTGTGACCAAGTGGGCAAACCATTTAAATTGCTGCCTCTTAAATTCCTTGTCTCTGAAAGGGGATAACTTCCACTTATTCTCTCACCCCCTGCCCAAAAAGAAAAAAAGTTGCGAAATTTGACAGCAGGAGATGTTTGCCTGGGTTTTATTGCCAACGCTGAACCCAACACAGGTCGAGGGAACTGGGAGCAGTTGTGGTTTCACATCAAACCGGTTGCCCTTTGAGCTTGACTTTGCAGTTGGAGTTGTATAAACCTCACAAACTCAAAGCAAATCTCCTGGGTCATGAGCCCTGGAGAATGGAAGTATAGGAAAGTCTCACGGGAACCCCTGCCGACCAACACCTCAGTATTATCACACGGCTCCATTTGCGAGGCCGACAGAGCATTTGCTAAGCGTGTTAAGGTCTTTGGATGAAAGATGCTCCAGAAGGGCCAAATGTTAGGATATTTGGCATCTCATGTTTTTCAGCTCACCTGTCTTTAAACTGCTCCTAAAAATACAAATACTTGCAAATCATAAACCAATTTAAGTGATGGAGTATAGGGATATTGCTCAGTATCCCAAAGCACTGCCTTTCCAATCATATCTTTTTTTCATTTTTAAGCAAAGAAATCATAATCTTGACATGTTTATTCTTCAGTGCCGACACCAATTATCTCTTAGGTTTTGTTCTATAGCTCATAGAACTGATAGATTATGATCATGTTTTTATGAGAATTGTGCAGGCATTATTCCTCCAGCTGTATGTGAAGTTGAAAAACAATTAGAAAGCGTGATTCTTTTTGGATTGTTATCTCAACTGATGCGTGATAGCCTATTACTTAAGACTACGATCCAGAGACTTCTGCCATTGTAGGTCATTTAAAGTATTTTGGTTCTATAGAGATCCAAACTAGTTGATTTGTAAAACTAGTTTATTCTAGGAGGTTCCAAATGTAAAGTTATTGCTTCTCTATGGATCAATAATTGAGCTATGGAAAATATTGGTCTCATGATACCCCAAACCACACAGAATTCACCTGGTTTCAATTTCATTGCAAACTCTACATTCAGACCAGCTCAGTCTCAAGACTCACTGACATGGACCTTTTCTACAGACCCTGGGCTGCTGGCTTATGGACGTTGCATCATTTTGCTGCAACTTCTGCAATGTTGCCCAGTTTTGATGCAGAATCAGGCGCATCCTGCTGATCTTAAATGAAGTTTTGCTCTGAGTGTTTGTTTCCCCATTGAACTCAATAGCAAGACTCCAGATGGTCGAGAGCTCAAAGAAAAAGTTTGCAAGAACACCTGCAAAGGGAGATCCTCTGAGACTCATGCCAATTCTAGTGAATATGCCCTTATCCTTGTCAGGATCTTTTCAATCCATCCCATTAAGTTGTTGTAGCAGCCAGGAAAGGGATCAGCAGCACTCGCTCTGCAAGTGGCTATGTCAGAAAGAAACAGATCCCTCCCCCACCCCCCCCCGGCTTGCTTGTGAGTTTCCAAATTGCTTGACCAACATGGAAGCTGTGTCAAAACACCAAATATTTTATAAAGGTTTCATTTGCATGGGTCAAGTTTGCAGCTCTCTCCTTTTTCATATGATGCTGAAATAGTGAGGAATCTGCTAATTTCTTCCCTGTCACCTTGAAAGTGTGCTGGGCTATGCAAAAATCGGTTATTAGGTGCATAATTAGTATTTGAATTATAGACTGTATATGGGGAATGCACACTTTGCTGTTGGATCAGACCACATATGCCCATAGTTTATTTTGCTTCCTTGCTGGGGTCAATACTTGATGCTACAGCAGATATATCTATTTAATAATCTTTCTCTATTGACATTTATATAGTGCCTAACAAGCTCAGTATCCCTGATCATAATATCAGATAATGACTACCGGTGTCAAAAGTACCTAGCCAGGGAGTGAAAGGATGTGGGAGGTTCCTTCCTGCCCCCTGCAGTGATTCACCCACACCCTGAAGGATGAGGTTTGATTTCCACCAGCTGATCATTGCTCATAGTTGCCCAGTTTCTATTCAGATCCACCTACCTTATTCACCTCCGGCTCTACAGCCATGCCAGTGAGGCCATTTATCTCTGGAGATGATGAAAACTTGTCATTGGAAGGCAAGTTACTCAGTAAATAACCTGGTAGCTAGAAGACCTGGCCTAGATAGCTGAGCCCCTCACTTAGACTCACAGAACAGGGGTGCATTTGAGCAGCTCTGCACTGTTCCAGCTGGACAGCTTGAATTCTCCTCTTCTCTAGTTTCCCACGCACAGCAGAGCTGGCCAGATGTGAGGGTCAGCCCACAACATTTTGGCACCTGAGGTGGGGAGCTCAGATGATGCCCCCAAGCGCCCTCGCTTGAGCCAAAACTTTGAAAGGTCTCAATTCTGCCATCTTCCTGTTCTACTCTTCTCATGGTACTGCTCTGCTACCTACCCCAATAAAGGAGAACTAACTACTTAAAATGCCTTGTTCCAAAATTTTAAGTAACATTTGACTTTCAAATGCCTGAACAGCAAATGTAACTTTTCTTGTTTGTGTAGTAAATACTGGCATTTTTATCTCTTTGAATAATCAAAGTGGTGCTTTCTGTGCCTTCTTGGTTGCAAAGATTTGAACTCTTTCCTGAAGGTACCCAGTCTGGGCCAGTTCATCTCTGTTGAGATGGTTGCAAAGCCCACCAGCCTCTCCTGTGTCATTGTGGAGTGTAGATGTGTTTTTATTAACTTCAGCTTGGAGAAGCTGCGTTCTCCACTGGCAACGGTTACAGGAAATGTTAGAAGTATGCACAGAACAAGAAAAACTTTTGGAAAGAGGGTGGTCATCTTATTTGTGCATATATATTCCAGAACAGCCTTTGGAGTTGATCCTGCTGAAATGTATCTTAAAAGGGCTTTCAGTTCATCACCTAAATCACTCGCATCGATATTGCGCATCTCATGTGTCAACACTGTCTCTAGTGCCCTGCATTGCTGGTGTAGGTCTTCTTCAGGTATAGTGAGGAGTTTTGGAATATCATACAACATCCCAAATATACTGCTGTGTTCCTTGAGCTGCATGAAACATTCTTCAACTGATTTTACTGCACAATCTAGTACCTGGCTAAATAATTCAACTTTGAATTGTTGTTTGGGGTCTCTTATGGGATTATCCTGTGCCTTTGTAATCAAAATGTCTTCTTCTTTGGTGACTCTTGTATTCTTGAATAGGTGGGAAAATAGGTTCAGTGTGAAATTCCTCTGCCAACTTCTGTGCACTCTTCAGAATGTTTTGAAATCCCTCATCTGACCAGTAAAACTGTAGGTATGACTTTGCTTTGTCCAGTTGTTCCATTGCTCCAGATATATCAAGGTCAGCACCTTGGAGTTTCTTATTTACAATATTTATTTCAAACTGTATGTCATGCCACAACACTAAGCCACACAGAAATTTGCTTCTGGTGATTCCGTATCCCTCTGCCACTGTTCTCCCATGAACAGTTCCTGTCATAACATTATCCTCCATAATGGCAACTATGGCATCATCTATCTTCCCAATTTGGTATTCTATAGGCTTTATCGCCTCCACTTGACTTTTCATCATGTGGCACTCAGTGGTTTCAGTGTCAGAGAGGATGTTCCCAGATGTTGCTTCAAAATTTGTCGTCAATGAGTTGATGCAGAGAAAAATACATAGATGCTTTGAATTACAGTAAAAAAGTCAGCAGCCTCACTAGAAGCTGATACTGCATCACTGACCACCAAGTTCAATGAAGGAAAACTGCATGGGGCAAAAAAATCTCAAGGGTTTAACTCTCCGATCCATGTTTGCACTCCTCTGTTCTTTCCTTTCATGTTGGCGCCATTATCATAGCCCTGACCTCTCATGTCAGCTATCGCAATTCCCGTATCTTCCAGCTTTTAAAGAAGCACATTTGTCATACCACCTCCTGTAGTATCGTCAATGAATTCTAGAAAATGCTCTCTGACAGTCACCATTGCAGGGACATTTTCACTAGGTTCTATTGTTGTTACAAAACGCATCATTAAAGTCATTTGTTCCCTATGGCTCATGTCAGGTGTGCAGTCCAGAATAAGAGAGTAATATCTTGCTGACTTCAGATCTGCTACAATCTTCTGTTTGACTTTTGTTGCCAGTAACTGTATAATCTCATTTTGAATTGTTTTTCCAACATAGTGGTGTGTGTACATTTCTTGGGTGGTGACTCTTCTTAGATGCTCCTGGAGTACAGCATCAAACTCAGCCATCAGCTCCACAATTTTAAGGAAGTTTCCACTGTTTGGCACATACAGCTGATCTGAAGTGCCACGCAGGGCTTGGTGTTGGGTAGCAAGCATTCTCACAATGGCAATGAGCTTTTTCAGAACATTTTGCCAGTAAAGAGACTCTGATGCAATCTTCTCTTGATGCTGATCATCTGTGGTGGCGTTTAGTCTCAGTTCAAGCTCTTTCCACCTATGGAACGCTCTCTGGTGATTTGCTGCCTTCTGATGGCATGCCAGATTTCTAGCCAGATTATTCCAGTCCTTTGTTCCTGTAGAACCCAACGTGGCTGGAACATTAGACTTGAAGAATTTGCAACAAAAAAAGTATGCAACATTCTGGGTTTTTGAATACATAAGCCATGGCCTCTCCACTTCATCACCACTGGGGATTTCAGAGCAGTAATGTATTGGATGGAAACTTTTATTTTCATTGTCTTTAGGGAACATGAAGTTTTTCACTTGATGTGGCCCATGCAGTACAACGAAGTCCCTCAGGTTACTGCTCAAGTGGGTCCACAGTCCTGGATCATCTAGATTTAAGGAACTAAACTCAGCACCAGCTGTTACTTGCGCCTCCACCACACTCTTGTCTGATCTACTCTTTTCTTCAGGAATGTGCATGGTGCATATGGATGCTGCCGTAGCTGCCAGGTCACCTGCACTCTGACTAACTGGAAGATGAGGCATCTCCTCAACACTCACATCATCACTGGGGCCAGGAGGCTCACCGTGAACATTTGTGTCAATGTATCTCAGGAGAGCTCCTTCCTGCTTAGATAGAAAAGCTTCCTTTGCTTTCTTTCTTTTTCTGAATGCTGCCCCAGAGGGGTGTTTTCTTTTTTCACTCATGATTGCTGTTCTATGCCAGCTATAGTGGCTCTCAACACTCAATTGAAGGGGACAAATAAGCAGGCTGGTAGCAGGGCCTGACTGAGGGGAAGATATCAGCATCTTAAGGGCCTAACTGGCTCCTACTATGTCAGTTGACTGCCTGTTCTCCTCAAGTGAGTTCAGGGAAGCAGCAGGAAACAGGAAGCTCCCTGAGAAGCAGGTGTTAATCAGTCCAGGGTCTTTGGGGCACTAGAGAGGTACGTAAGAGACTCCTCTTCCTCTCTCTCCATGCAGCTCCTGCTGCTTTCTGATATTCCCTCTCACCTTTTCGCCTGCCTGCCTATGTCTCTTGTGCCCTCCTTTCTCCAGCACAGCACTCCACCATCTCTGTGCATCTAGAGCAGAGAGAATACATATTCACTAGCAGCAGACACAATTTTCTACACTCTGGATCCTAATGGCGCCACACACAGTCTGGCACCTGAGGCGGCCGCCTCAGTTGACATCATGGTGAGGCCAGCCCTGCCAGATGTTACCCTTGTCCCCTTGGCAACACGAGTTTCCTTTCACCTTTTGGAATAAAATAAACCCCAATAAACCCTGAACTAGAAACCAAAGGGGAACATATTGACTATGGGAGCCCTGCTGCTATGGTGATGCAGAATTTTCAGAGGTCCCTCCTTCTGGGGAGTGCTGTATGTGCATATAGTGTTGGTAGGTGGCGTTTTGCTGCCATGTCAAGTTTACCAGTGTTGTGTATGTGTGTATGTGCGTGTATGCTCGCTGGTTCGGTAATTCCCTGTCCGACTGCTTCAGGAAGCTGGTAGCTATGCTCCTTCCAGTAGGAGTGTATGACAGTTCCCCCTGGCTCCACAAGAGATGCAGTTCACAGCCTCTGCAATATGCTTGGTCTTTACTCCCATCATCCACCCTGGGGCCAAGGCTCTGTTCTGTTAGGGGCAGTGGACTGCTCAGCTCTGACCAGGGGCAGCTTGGTGTGCTCCCTGTCTGGAATCGCTTCCAAACTTCCTGCTCCCAGCCTTCGCACTTAGCTGGGACATCTGGGAAACCAGTTAAAGGATACTGAATAGGGATGGTCATGCTAGTGGTCCTGCTAGTGAAGGTAGGGGGCTGGACTCGATGACCTTTCGGGGTCCCTTCCAGTTCTATGAGATAGGTGTATCTCCATATATTACACTGCAGTGAGTCACCATCAGGAGACAGTTCTCAGCGGCCTGAATCCCAGAGGCGCTGAGCATTTGCGCTGAGCATTACAATGGTAGTCACCATTCCAAGCACCTGCCATGCTCGTCAACAGCCTTGGGCCAGATCTTCAGCTGAGAAGGAAGGAGCAGAAGTGGGGTAAAGCCCACCCTGAGCTCCCCTGACCTTTGGTGCTGTAATTGTGAAGTGGCAGTTGCCTGGCGTTGTTCCAGGAGTGCTCTGTGTGTGTGTCGGTATTATATATAGATAGGGTGCCAGTCAATGGCATGCAGTTGTGTGGAGCGTAGCTCCTGGGTTTTGAGATCTGCGGATGAAAAGTTCTATATCATTGCTAAGTGGCGTTGTTATTACTGTAGGACCAATAGGACCTGGGCACTGCAAATGGCTTCCTCTGTGCAGTTCTTTGCATGTAGCTCTGATCAGACACAAGCTAGATACTAGAGCAAACTTAGGGGGCATGGCCAGCATGAAGGGGGCATGTGCTTTGTGTACCACATGCTAGGTAATAACACAAGAGGGTTCCATCCTTATTACATTGATCTGGCTCTGTGTTAAAGCAACTAATTACAAAGCTGCACCCACTGCAGCTTGCTGTTCCTAGCCACCTGCATACAGACTGCTGCCTCCTCCAAACTCTTACCTTCTGGAAGTCGTGTTCTTCCTTCCTGGTTCTTTACAGGTTAGTGTAATGTGATAGGGTCTCCCATGTGCCCTGGATGTCCTCAGCTACTGTAATGGTCACTTGCAGCTGTTGGCACAAGGTAGAACAGCTTCTCAGGGGTCTTCTACGCTGCAGAGTGACCCCGGTATGGCATAAGAGCAAAGGATATATTTAGCTCCATTTCTCTCAGCTGCATCCACAGCCACAGTTTTGGTCCTGGCTCCGGGAGTGTTAAAAGGCCAGCAAGTGCTTCCATGAGGTCAAACATCTGTAGACCTGGATCAACAGGGGAAAAAGAGATGATCTTCAGGCTTCCCTGTAAGGTGCCACTAACAATGGCAATGCCCTCAGTCTCAGATAAAACAGGGTCACCCACTCTTGCAATGTTTGGTGCTGTTCTTAATGCCCTAGGAGTCAGGTGAGTATCTGACAATCTCAGCTCTTTTTTCTTAAAAAAAGAGGTCGTTTCTAGCCCACATAGTTGCAGAGAAAAGCTGGAAAACATGAGCCCTGTGGGCTCAGAACCCAGAGAGCCAATAAACAAAAGCCACAATTTGTGATTTTAAAAATCTCAGGCTATTTTGAAGCCTGGCTGATGATTTCTGTAATGCTTTCGTTTGGCAATGCTGTTAACGAGTTAATCTGTTTAAATGCTTGAAACTTGGGAGGGAAGTTTGAGAATGTCATTACTTTTTGTTATTTCTATAGGGCCGGGCCCTGAATAATCCCAATAACTGAGTTAAGTGACTTCCTTTCTCCTACAGGGAGAAAATTGTTTCCAAGTTTTGCAATAGACTGGAAAAGCTGCTTCCTATCCATCGTGTCCTGTGAAGAATAAATAAATGTTTAGAAAGACCTTGAAACATCCCTTTCTAAATGGAAAATCAAAGAGCCAGGGAGAATATTAAACACACACCACAAAAGAGATATTAACTTGTGTTAATGACCTGATGAGATTGAGATAAATGTTTGCCTTGTGCTTAACTCACACCGTAGTGTCTACAAAAATAATGATGCCTGCATTCCAGACTCTTACCCACAAAGATATAGATGGGAACTTTGCAATATAAAATGATACAATATGAAGAAGAAAATGACAAAGAAGTCACCTGGGCTCCCAAGGAATTAGGGTTTTTTACTTCTTTTTTTTCAGATTTAAGGGTAATAAAAAGAGACACTTTTTTTACCCTGTGCATAAGTAACCCATAGAAATCTGCCACAGAGACCAAGAAGGGGAAGAGGGCTGATTCCAAATCCATTAAAGTCAATGTAAAGACTCCTCTGGACTTCAAAGGGCTTAGCAAGATTCTAAAAAAAGGAATATATAGGGCTCTGTCTCTGTCACGGTGGTGGCAGAAGTCATGGATTCCATGACTTTCCACGGGCTTTGTGACTTCTGCAGCGGCCAGTGTGGCTGACCCCAGGGCTGCACAAGCAGCAGGCTCCAGGGCCAGCTGCTCAGGTGGCCCCAGAGACAGTCACACTGGCCGATGCTGGAGCTGCCCTGGCGCTAGTTGCACCGGCTGCTTTTTGGGCAGCCCCCAGCAGCTGGCCCCATGGACCAGGGCTGGCTCCAGGCACCAGCTCAGCAAGCAGGTGCTTGGGGCAGCCAAGGGGAAGGGGCGGCATGTCGAGCTCTTCGGCAGCAATTTGGCGGCGAGTCCCTCGGTCCTGCAGCTACCACTGAAGAAGAAAGTAGCGTGGTAGAGCTGCTGCCGAATTGCCTCCAATCGCGATCACAGCTTTTTTATTTTTATTTTTTTTCATTACTTGGGGCGGCAAAAACCCTGGACCCTGCCCTGCCGGGGACCGCCTGAGTAGCAGTCCCAGGAATGGCGGGGATGTGGCCTGGGAGCGGCTGAGGCAGCCACTGCTCAGCAGCCCCTGATGGGCCCAGACCCCCCTCCTCAGACCAGTGGCCCCCCCTGTGGACTCCCCAGCAGTGCCCCCACTCCCAGCTAAGATTTAGTCATGGATATTTTTAATAAAAGTCATGGACAGGTCACAGGGCCATGAATTTTTATTACTGCCCCTGACCTGTCCATGATTTTATTAAAAATACCCATAACTATATCATAGCCTTAATAATGAGAACTTCCACAGTTACATTATATGATGTGATTATATATAACATTAAAAAATGGGAAGGGATATAAAACCTCATGCTTCAAGGCATAAACTAACATCTAGCTAATGGGGAGGTCAGGAAGGAACTTTCTCCGGGGGCAGGTTATTTCATAATTCCTCACTTTAGGATTCTTGCATCTTCTTCTGAAGTATCTAAAGCTGATCACTGTTGTAGGTGAACCGCTGATCAGGTACAGCTATTCCTCCATTCCTGTTTATAATTCCTATAGTGTATGGAAGGGACTTGTTTTTTTAAACAAGGATTTGTTCTTTATGCATTAGGCAATGGAGGAGAAGGATATAATATCAATGTGATTTTAATTGTTCTAACAGATATAAAACATTTAATTTTTAAAATCAGGCTCCCCAATTGCACATGCTGAATGGAAGCAGGACTTTGTGAAAGACAGAAAGGAAAATCCCAACATTGTTTAAATTACTTGATGGTTCAAACTATTGCATAGTAAAAATATTTCCAAGTGCCAGAGGAGGGAGCCAACAAATCATGGTAAATCTTAAAGATTCAGTTTTTAAACACATTTAGAATAAAATCAGAATAAAAAATTGCATGAAATTAAGATTGCCATTACAGATGTATGTTTCACCCATGAAATAGTTAATTTGCATAAACCTACAAATAGCCAATAGGCAAGTTGTTGTTTTGGTGACATAGTGGTGGGCGGAATTTTCCCCTCTCCCATCTGCTTAGGGCGTTTCAATTGCATTCCTCACAAGTTAATCTCTCATAATAAACTCAGTTGGTTCCCCCCCACCCAATTTGTACCGGTCATTCAAACGATTACTCCAGACATCAATACATTGAGACAGAGACTTGAGCCTGGGTGTTTCACCCTGATACCACTTGCCATGGCCCATTTCTGATTTGTCTTTTGTTCCATCAGGGCAGTTTCACAGCTGGGCCCCTCAAACAAGGCAGAGGCATGGCTCAAATAATGAGCTCCTCTGGCACCTTAGAGTTCTTTCTCCCACCTCTGTGATCTCAGGAGGGCTCCTAATGAAAAGGACAGCCTCAGCTTCAAGATGCTCTTCTGAAAGACATCGTTGCTGAATGGTTTTCTTTGCTGTGTGCATTAAGAGACATGCCCAGATCTGACAGCTTCACGCAAGGGAGCCAGTGTCTGATCTGGGTGCCTCTGACGCAGCGTGGTACCAGGTGAGGCTTGTGCCAGGTTTTCTGGATGGGTGAGGAGGGACCTAGCATGAACCACAACTGCTGCGGAAGTGGCAAAGGGGGCAGGGAGAAGACTAGTGGCTAGAGATGCATCCAGATGATGCTGGAGTTTTTTCTGCTCCCTGCGCAATAGCTATCAAAGACAGGGGCATGGACGCAGAATTAAGGAAAGAGGCATGTGGGTACCATGTGAGTATCATCAGGGAGGTAATCATACAGCTAACTTCTGTGTATGGATCAGAGGCTTCTCATTTTCTTCAGAAAGACAAGGAGACGATAGCTGCAACAGCTTCCCTCCTTCAGAAAGGGTCTCATTTCAGGGCACTCATCTGTTTCCCAGACCGTTTTTTCTTTCTTCCTTCTCAGCAGCCCATCCCCTTTCAAATTCCACCTCACCATCAACTTGCCTCACAAAATGCCTGCCGTGTATACAAAATGGAGGAGATGAAAAGGCAGCATCTCAAATTGGCCGGGCTTGGTTGCAGTATAGAACATAACAGATGGTACGACACGATGCATGTGAAATATCTATCCAATAGCATTTTAAGAAACGTGTAACCGAGCAGGCAACATATGGAAAATACTTTCTTTGCTGAGGTGGGGTGAGGAATGTTCTCTTTAGACACCTGTTTGTGTCTCTCAGGTATGTAGAGATGATCCCCTTCACCACAGCAGCTGTGCCCCTCACAATCTCTAGTGTGTTGGCAGCGCTTTTATTCTCATTTTGCAAAGGCACAAAGAGACTAGGTGACTTGTTCAAGGCCACACAAGAAGTCAGTGACTGAGCGGGGAATTGAACTTCAGAATCCTAGCACCCTAACCACAGAGCTAACCTTCCTCTTTGGCATTGTTCCCTTGCAGGGACTCTTGGTTGTAAGGGCTGCTCCCTGTTCCACAACAATCTAGTGAGCTTGTTTCCTTCTTTCCTCCTCCATCTAGGCTTCTTCGCTCTGTCCCTGACTTGGATCGTAAGTTTGGGCAAGCCCTTTTTTCACACCCTTGTAGGTCAGCTGGGGATTGTTTTTAATAAAATTAAAGGTAGTTCAGAACAGCAAACTCATTTTGAACTGAAAAAATGGAAACATTTCTCTTTGACAGTGTCAAAACAAAACCTCTCCATATTTTCAGAATGTTGGAAAGGTTTTTTTGGGGGGAGAGGGGGAGGTTGATTGAAGTAATTTGATGAAATCGTGATGAATTTGCAAAATGTTTTGGTGTGGCTGAAAAATTGTTGGTCAAAAAATGTTGCTACAGCACTAATCAACAGGTCTCTAGATTAGAAGAAAACTCAGGACAAACTAATCTCCATCACTCTGGTTGCCAGTGGTTATCCCAAAGATTTTTTGCCTGGAACATTTTGTGCTTTGGGAGGAAAACTTGATTAAAGGGGTATATGATCTGTTATGAGCAACTGCTTCAGAGCGAGGTCTTTGTACTCCATGAAGTCAAAACTCAATCTCCACAAGTTCCGGGTTCTTTCTGTATTTCCATCTTGGTAGATACATCACAGGAAATATACATTTAAAGGGACAAAACGTGAACTTCTTAACAAACACCCATACCTTCCAGTGATGTTCTGCAACAGCAAAGAAATAACTAAGGATCTCAAGGTTTGTCCTCCCCAAGAGTTAGCGGGACACACAATTGTTTTAAAGATTGCTTGCTTCAAACTGGGAGAGTTAGGGGCTCAAGAGGTTGATAAAGGTACAGTGCTTTCTGTCTCCAACTTGTTGGTTCAACTCCAGCCTGTGTCAGCAGTGAGGGACAATAGTTACCATGTTGTGGTTCCATGTGAAATGACATGGTGGGTCTCAGTTCAGATACACATGAAGAAAACCTTGGCACAAAACTCTCCTCCAAAACTGACACCATATTGGTGCTCTTAGCAGAGAAGCCAGGGCTTGAATGGACCAGAGAGTCTGAAATCGTCTCACTCATGGAAGTGGTCTGTCCCACAGGTTACAATGATCAATGTGGGCAGGAGACTATGTGCCTTGCTGATGCATGTGCTTTGTGCTATAAGCCTAGCATGCTGTCTGTCTACCCAGGTACATATTTTAGAATCAAGTATATTTTAAATATCTTTGAAAGACACCCACTCCCTCCCACCCCTCGACAAATCATACCTTGCTGGTTGAATCAGTGCTACCCATTTTATTTTAACATCCCTAAAGGCAGTTCAACAACTCATGCATCCAAAAGGACCCTGAACTGTGGGAAAGTTTAGATCTGGGTCAGAATTTTGCAGCTTGATGTCCATGTCTAAACTCAATCTCTGCTGGAGATGAAGTGTAAATCTTAGCATGGCAAACTTCCTTTCTCTTCCCTGACTCTGTCCCCTTTGCTGTCCGTACAATGTTCTCTCTACTTCTGTCAAGTATCAGAGGGGTAGCCTTGTTAGTCTGGGTCTATAAAAGCAGCAAAGAGTCCTGTGCCACCTTATAGACTAACAGACATATTGGAGCATGAGCTTTCATGGGTGAATACCCACTTTTGTATTTCCCTTTAATCTAGAGCCCTCTGTTCTTACCTGAGCTACAGAGAACTGATGACAAAAGCCTCCAGACTGGGAGGAAAATAACAGAGGAAAGCTAGAAAAATATTTTCTTTCTCTCTCAAAGAATGTGCGGCCAGTAAATGATGCCTGAATTATCCTTGAACTGTCTCCTATGTAAGCATCAGGATGCATCATTTTTACCCTTCTTTTTTTCCCCCTTCTCTCTGACACTCAGACATTTTGATCAAAGCTAGAGGAACAAGAGTCTCCTCTCTCACTCCATCACTGTGTTGATGCAAAATGGAAATTCTGCCATCAGTGACAATGATAATGTGTACATTGGCTCAGATAGGGGGAGAACAGAGCTGTGGGGGTCTGTGGGGGGAAGCGTATGCCAAGGGAGGTTGATTTCTGCTCAGAGATAAAGTGTTTTGTTTGCAACACTGAGGGATAATCACTCTGATCAAAGATTTGCATGAAGGTATCTAACATTTCATCATCTGCTGGAGTGGGAGGATCCCGCTGTCAGCTGATGGGGAGGGGAACAAAATTGCTGCCAACTTCCTCCCCCTACTCCCTTCTCTTTTTTTCTCCCCCAGCTGCTCCTTTCAGTGCCTGAGTTTGGTCTACCCCTTCCCAGTGCGGATCTGAGTGTCCCTGTGCAGGTTAGGCACAGTTGAACCAGTAAGTTGTCTGAGTGATTAGCAGGTTCCAGGCCCTGCTCTGCCACTGATTTCTTTTGTGGCTTGAGGAGAAGTCACTTAGCCTCTCTGTGCATCAATTGCCCATCAGTGAAGGGGGATAATAGCACTGCCTGCCCCTAGGGATTGTGAGGAGCTCAGCTACTGTGATCATAGAGGCCATGTAAGTACCTGAGATAGAGAGTTTGGGTTTGCTGAAGTATGGGGAGTGAGGGTGCCCCTCCCCCAGCCAGGTGTGTGAAGCAGCACTAGCTGCATAAATTGAGATGGCTGGGGCTTCAGCCCCACATGAGGGCACCTGGGACATTTAGGACATTTAGGAAACACAACCTTAGCTAGAACATGGACAGGAGTGTGTGTGTGTGTGTACGTACATGCCAGGCACACGTAGTGCCTATGAGCATGAGAGGTCACACAATGCACAGTCAAACTGTGGAACTCCTTGCCAGAGGAGGTTGTGAAGGCCAAGTCCATAACTGGATTCAAAAAAGAACTAGATAAGTTCATGGAGAATAGGTCCATCAATGGCTATTAACCAGGATAGGCAAGGATGATGTCCCTAGCATCTGTTTGCCAGAAGCTGGGAATGGCGATGGGATGGATCACTTGATAATCACCTGTTCTGTTCATTCCCTCTGGGGCACCTGGCATTAGCCACCGTCGGAAGACAGGACACTGAGCTAGATGTACCTTTGGTCTGACCCAATCTGGCCATTCTTATGTTTGTGTGTGTGTGAATATGCATCTGAGCCAGACTGTAAATGTGTGTTCCTGCATCAACATTACTTGCCATCTGAGCATAAGCAGGAGACAAACCCTCCGTTCCCTGAAGCAGAGAGGTTGATCTGTCTGGACTCCTTCATGTGCCTGTCATGGGCTCGCTGGACCTCTGAGGCAAGCTGGGCTTGGCCTGGCCTATGACTTAGCAGCTATCTCTCAGTCTCACTGATGAGCTGGCGACATAAGGGCTAATGAATGACCCATGCTGGGTGTAATGGGGCATGATTAGAAGCTGACCCTGTGGTGGTGAAGCAGAGAGAGCACTACTTCAATAGAGCTGGCCGCTCGGAGGAGGAGGGAAGATTCTGGAGGGAGAAACCAAGGGAGTTCCCCTCTGGGAAGAGCCTCAAGAAATCTGGCTAGGGCACCCACAGGGAGCAGAACAGTCTCCTGTGAGGGAGTCCTGGGCTAGGGCTAGCAAGGATAAGGGAACAGAGGCCCAGGAGGGACAGAAGGCCAGTCTATGGTATTTGGATTCCTAGCGGATAAAAGCCTAAGGAGCCAGTGCTCTGACCAGAATGCGGAAAACTGAAAAGCCCAAGAGGGGTGAAGGATCTTTTGGGTGCATTTACTGGGACTTTGAGTACCTTGGAAGGGAAATGAACTGTGCTAGGGGGCTGGGCCACAAGAGTGAGAAAGTTGGGAGGAGACACCGGCTGGAACTGGCCAGTGAAGGGCCAAGAAAGTAGCCAGCAGCTGGGAGAGTGAAAGTGGCGAAGTCCCCTGCAACTCTGGGTCATAAAAACATAAGGATGGCCCTACTGGGTCAGACCAAAGGTCCATCTAGCCCGGTATCCGGTCTTCCAACAGTGGCCAGTGCCAGGTGCCCCAGAGGGAATGAACAGAGCAGGTAATCATCAAGCGATCCATCTGTCCAGGCATAAGTGGGCACCCTAGTGATAAGGATGCGCCCTCAGAGCATCTCAATGTATGCTGCTGAGTGTGGAGCATCCCATTCATTTCCATAGGCCCCAAAGGTGGGAGTCTGACTTTAGTGGCAGGGCCCAGTTGACCAAGACACACTGGAGTGGGAAGGGATACACTCATTAGCCATGGGAGCAGTCTGCCATAATAGCAGAAGGAACACATGGAAATGCAGGAGTAACAAGTGGGAAAGGAATGAGCCCCTCCCTACCAGGGCATGTCTGAATCCAGCTGCATGTGTGGGTGTGCGACCTGGGGAATAGCAGGGGCAGCTAGGGCAGGGGTATGTGTGCACGTGCATGTCTGATTACAAACCTGAGTTCATATGAATGTAAGTGTGTATGTTAGTGAATGGGAATTAGTGTATTTTATGCTTGTAAACACCCACACAAAAGCATGCATATGCACACACCGATCATATGTGTGTGTATTTACATGTGAACACACACACACACAATATGGATGTATAGTTGCAAACATACCACATATGCATCTGAGCCCCACTGTGTAGCAAAAAGGAAACCCAGCAACATCCTTTTTGTCACATCTGCATTGCCTTTGCCCTTTCCTTCTGGACGCTATCTCCATTATTCTCCTGGACTGGAACCAATGCGCTTTGCCAAGGCCATGGCTTCGAAGTGATATCATGGAGTGCTGACCAGTTACTGTGCAGTGCTGGCAGTGCACAATTTTATTGTGTGGGCTCTGGGGAAGGGAGGACCTCGCGGAGCTTCCAGTTGTTCATCATCCAACATCTTCCCATGCCTTGTAACTTGTAAGTTAGTTGCTTAACATACCTTCAGGGATTTCCGATCCTCAGCATTTTAGATGAGGCTTTGGGAGAGATGAACATGTGTGTCTGGAATGTGCTTTCCTCTCTGCAGTCCTGGCCTCTTCCAGCAGCTGTTGAATCCATGGGTTCTGGGTGTGCACAGGGTGACTTCAGAGGCCCCTGGTTTTAACACCGAGACAGTAATGACTCTTGAGTGGAATTAGTATCTTGTCCATCTGACCCCATTCTGACATCGAACAAGAGGAACTAGGTGCACTTAGCAGGACACCAGCTCCTGCCAACCCTAAATCAATAACAGGTGTCTCTGGCTTTTAGATCCTTTCTTTTCATCTCTCTCCTTTTCTGCCAGAAGCACACACTTTATTTCTTTTTTCTCCCCCAGGAAACTTCCCCACTCTACCTTTCATCTGGACCTGGGCAGCATCCCCTCTGCCAAATCTGCAGCTCGAGTAGGAGATAAGAAATTTTTGCTTAGCTGGGTTCCTCAGCCCAATCTCCCTACCTGTCCCCTCCTTATTAGCACTTATGCAGCCTTCTTTATCTTCAAAGTACTTTAAAAATATTCATTATTCCTCCCCAAACCCCGCCGTGGTAGGTGAGCAAGGACTGCTGTTTCCATTTTACATACCTGTCAAGGTTTGTGCCTGTTTTGTGACCTCGGGGTGGTCTCCCCGATTGCTATCCATGCGGTGCTGTTTTCTGTTCTGAAGGGGTTGGGGTTGCTTTATTTCCAATGCTCTGTCAGCTGGATTGTTTGCACCTCAGCTGCATGATTTCAGAGTCCCACGTGGAGAGGCAACTGTATGCAGATTAACATGAAAAGAAGGGGAAAAAATAAAGAACAAAACTGAGACTCTAATGTTCTTAAAGGCTTTCAAAAGCTGCCACTTCAAGGGATGAACCATGCGCCTTGGTGTATCTCCTCCCTCACTCCACCCCACTTCATCCTTATTCTCCTCAGCCATTAATCCATTCATACAGCTCAGCCTGATTGTTCTCAGTTTACCTCCAGTATGGAGCCCTGAGATATCCCACTGTCCCAGCCTTTCACAGTTCAGTTATTAATGTCAGGTGAATGATCCTTTAGCTGCTGCTTGCCAGGAGCCATGGTGATGTCCAGTGGACATGATGGGAAAGCCTGCTGTGTGCAGTCTGTGTGGGCAACACAAATGTCCATGGGTAACCTCAGGAGATCCAGAGCTCAAGTTCAGGTCAACACCAGGCCTCGCTGAACTATCTTAGGAAGAATCTAAACCAGATATCTCTGCCTTACTAGAGTGAGTGCTGAGGGGTATGGTCCTTGGGCAGAAGAATCTGAGCTCACTATCTGTATTCAGTTGGAATGGGCACTAGGGATCATACTTGGATAGAAGATCCTGAAGTATCCATTTATATGCACACACATCTGGGACAGACTGCAGCCGCTGGGTGGAAGAGAAAAATTAGGATTCTATTCCCATGCATGCATGGACAGGAGCCCACTCTAGGTAAGATAAGCATCTAAACCCAGTTGGAACAGGCTATTTCGATGCCTTTCTCAGCATCCCTAGAGCAGAGATGCAAAATCTGAGCCTGGCTCAGTTACTGGAGTAAGAAGGAAGAGTGGAACACTAACAGCTCAACCACTCTGCCTCTAACTCATCCTCAAAGAGCTTGGGCAAAAAAAATTGTACAAACTTTTTTTTTCACCAAAAAAATGCAGGTTTGGGTTGACAAAACAATTTTCGAATTTGAGTAGATTTTGACAAATTATTTCAGTCAAATAAAAATGTGGAAATGTCAAAATTGGTTTGTTTTGGCACTTCTGAAACTAAACATTCTGGCTTTTCATTTCGTAAAGACCTTTTGTTTTGGGATTGCACTTGATTATTCATTTCTGCTCTCTTCAAGCCGAACGAACTTTAAACCCCACCTGCAGCCAGGTGCATGAGCGAGGGACACCTCCCAGGGCAAGCACCTCTCACAAATGGTCCTTGTGCCTTGGCTGCAGGATCTGATGCAATGGGTCTCTGGAGGATTCTGATGGCAGACAGCTAGGGAGTTAAAGCTGCCTTTGCCTGTGTGTTGTGCTTATCCCTTTGATAAATGTGAATTCAGAGAGTGAGGTTTTTGTGTGTGTGCTTGCATGAAATGCAAATCAATAGATGTTGTATTCACATTCTAACAAGATGTCAAGGAGAAAAGGGTAGCCTTTCATTCAGGGAGAGACAGAGACACAAACACACACAGGGAGAAGAGAGAGACAGGGAAGAGGGGACCGAAAAAAGGAAGGGAGGAAGAGATGGAGAAGAGCACAGGAAGTAGGGGGGAGGGAGTGTAAGATATGCAGAGTGTGTCTCCAGGCTGCAGAGAGGCTCATCACAGCTCTGCTGGACCCTGCGAGCTGTTATAACTTAAGCCCGTGCTAGGTGCTGCCCAAATGCAGAGACAGACAGAGGAGAATCAAAAGCCAAAGCCAGTGGTGGAGTTGGTCGGAAGGGAATGGAGAAGCTGAGAAACCAGGGTGGGGCAAGCGGCACAGGGTTTACTTGCGATGCATTAGGTAGTAGGTTGGTTTGCTAAATTCCCCTTCCCTGTGACCCCCTCCACCATTCAGCTCCCATGTCTTCCCCCACTGCAGTCCTTGGTGGCTGTGCCACTCCTCCCCCCGCTCCCCAATTACAGAGCAGTTTGCTTCCTAGATGAATGATGGGGATCTGTAGTAGTTATTTCATGACTTGACTCATAGGCTTTACAGAACACATGGGCAATCAGGAGAGACTGAATATCACTGATGATCTGGGAATTCAGGAAAACAATGTGTCCTTAAGTTCTCCTCCCTAGCTAGCACATGGGGTTGGGGAGGTGGCCTGCACTATGGGGAACTGGAGAATACCTATGTTAGAGCCATAGACAGGCACTGAGACATCAACATGAACAATCCACAGCATGACAAACATCGGTTAGGAAGGGCATCACAGGGCAAAGCCAGGGCCGGATTAACTCTCCTGTGGGTTTGGGGCAATTAGATTTTGTGGGGCTCCCTGAGGGTTTGGAGTGGAGGAGTGGGCTCAAGGCTGGGGCAGACGATTTGGATGAGGGATGCAGGCTCTGCTTACCTTGGATGGCTCCTGGTCAGTGGCGCAGCAGGGCGAAGACAGGATCCCTGTCCTCCTTGGCTCCATGTTGCTCTGCTCCCCGAGGTGGCCGGCATGTCTGCCCCTAAGCAGAGGGGCCAGGCTGCTCTGCGTGGTGCATGCTGCCCATGCCTGCAGGCGCCACCTGTGCAGATCCCATTGGCCGCAGTACCTGGCCAATGGTAGCTGCGGAGTTGGCACTGGGAGCAGGGGCACCACACAAAGATTCCCTGAACACCCCTCATCTAGGGGCCACAGGGGCATGCCAGCGCTTGCAGCTCCAGGCCCAGGGTGGGCACTGAGGCTCAGGAACAGGTGTATGGCCCAGGGCATGGAGACTTGCCACGGGCCGGATAAAAAGAAGCAGCAGGCCTCATCCAGCCTACAGGGCCCCCCTTAGCCCAAGGCCCTGCACTGCAGCCCCTAAAGCCCCTGCATTAATCTCGCCCTGGGCAAAGTGACGGGGGGTAGTCCCTTCCTGCTGGATCCACTCACACTATGCTAGTATTATGATGGGGTCCTGCTTAGATATGCTCATGAAACAACTCCCCAGCACAGGGCATCAGTTGGACCAGACCTTCAGCCTTAAAGCATGGGCCTCTTCCACTTAACCTAACATATTACTCAGTAGCAGTTGTAGGCTGCAGGGGGAAAGCATACTTAGCCAGCATGTTACATGTTCCCTTTTTAGACCCTTAGTTCCTCCTTAACCATCTGATTTCACACCATTACTACTACTATTTAGGCGCTCCCACGATGCACGTTATGACCCGCAGTCATGGACCAGGACCCCATTTTGCTAGGTACTGTACAAACACAGAAGCATTATATGATGCTAGGGTAGTGACACAAACCAGCAAAAGGGTCAGGGCAAAGTCCTACTGCTTTGCATACAATCCACACCCAGAACACCAAGTCTCTTCTGTCTCCAAGTGTCTGTTTTCTGTAAGCTTGTGCCTATGTTAATGCTTTTTGGGTGTCTTTTTTTCCTGTAATTCTTTGCTCTAAAAGAGGGATGGGGAGGTGGAATTTTTTTTTCTCTGACGGCTTAAGACAGTGTATTATTTACCCATGTGACTAGACTGGTCCCACTAGTAAATTTGCATTGAGGCAGCTTGAAAAAAACATCCCAAAACGTACATCTAAAAATCATGTTTAAATGCGCCCAGTAGACCGTAATGTTTTCTTTCAGAGCTGGTGCTGCCTGTCAAATTTAAATATGCCATTTGGAGTCTCTTTATTTAATGTCAAAAAACCCAAACAATCCCTTCCCCACATCTCCAAGAAAAGCTCTGCTGGTGAAATACATATTTATATCTTTTCTTTTTTCTGCCTTTTTGAAAACAACAATTGGAGCACCTTGCATACTGTAATGGATTTAGCCTCTTAGTTTCCCAAGAGCTAGATCACAGTTGTTGTTCCCATTTTACCAATTTAGAAACTGAGGCACAGGGAGATTTAAGGGACTTGCATGAGGCCACACAGGAAGTATTATGCAGAGTCGGGAATAGATTTCTAGCTTAGTGCCGTAACCGTTTTGAAGCACATTCTAGTTCTGTCCTCTGCATGTGGATTAAGGCAGTGTGCAGAGGTGTGTATGGCTGTGTGCAATAAAACTGTATTAAAAATCCTTTAAAACATTGTTAACTGACAAAAGAACAAATTATTTTTATTAGATTACTACCTCCAGGGTTTTTTAGAGGGGTGGAGGTAATTGGAAGGGCATAGGGTCTTTTGGAATCCATCATATAATTTTGTCCTTTACTTCCCTTCTGAAAGACATTGTTAGTTCCAACAAAGAAGGGTTGGTAGCACTGTTTATGATTAAGGTTGCCCGATGTTTCCCATTACAAGACCCTGTTTTCAACTGCTTATCATTTTGCCATACTTAGTCTGAAGTTTTCCATGGTGGGTGTTTGTGTCAGGCTGAATTTTTGGGGGACATTTTCAGCTGAGATAGTTCAACTGTTTCTGAGAATGAGGCTATGGAAAACTGTTGTTTTGCCCATGTTTAAAAAAAGTAATCTTGAGACCTTCCTCTTTGAAATGCTCTAGCATCCCCATGCTTCGAAACAGGAAAATTTGGTTGGAGTGGGGTAGCCTTTACCATTCCCTTGAAAATCTGCCCAAATCTGGCCAAATTATAAACCTTTGAATTTGCAAAATTTCAGTTTACACATGCTAGTGTTTAGCAGATAAAACTGTTGAAGATTCCACCTTCACTGAGTGTGCTTGAGTCTCTCATAGTCCCTTGTGGTGACCAGAGTGTGTACGCACTAGTCACTGAGAGACTAAGCACGTTCCAGCCCAGGGCCCAGGAGGACTTTCCCTGGAACAGCTGCTTCAGGCAGGGGCAGGACACTAGAATGGAGAGCTGGGATCCTGTCTCTGAGGTGCTCTCAGTGACCCCACCCTCTGCAGCTGGCACCCAAGCAGTGTGGCAGAAGAAGCCATGTGATTCGAATGCAGAGGGGGCAGCAGTTGGATAGGAGGGGAAGAGAATGCTTGCTAAGACTAGGACTGGCTGACAGTTGGATACGGGGAGACTTGTTGGGCAAGCAGACTGTGAACTAGAAGGGAGAGCAGGTTGGTATCGATTCAGTGGGGGACTGAGACTGGAAGCCAGTGAGAGAAATGGGGGAGACACTGAGATCAGATGAGGAGCTGGTAAGGGGAGACTTGGATTGGGTGGACGAAGAGCTGGGGCATGTGGGGGGTGAGACAAATCGGATGAGGAACCAGGACTATCTGGGCAAGCAGACTGTGGACAAAGAGTTCGGGTGGAATTGGGGGAACTAGGGCAAGTTGGACAAGGAGACTGGACCTGGGTGTAGGGAGGTGGAAAAACTGAGGGCTGCCCCACAGTTTGGGCTACAAGGGCGTGAATAGCTGTGCACACCACAGCGCTGTGCTGTGATTCCACTGTGTGGATGGTGTGGCTTGAACGCAAAGGTTCCTAGTTTGCTTTACCATAGTCCTCTTCAAATGGGATGTCGGTAACATGAAGTAGGGACCTTTCAGTTTGTGCCTGGGAGCATCCACACGTGATAGTTACAGCACAATACTTTGATGCATCTGCTATTCACCGACCTCCCCACACCCCAATCCAAACTGTGGGGCAATGTAGACAGCCTGAGAGTTGAGGGGATTGGGCTTCAGACAGTGAGGGGGAGAGTAGGCCTGGCTGGGCAAGGAGACTGGAAATGGAGTGAGAAACCTGGGGCATAGAGACTGGGTCTGAGAATGGGCGAGGCACAAGGAGCCACTAGCAGGGAAGAGACAGGACCGCCACAGGGACTGGAAGAAATATCATGTGATCATGTAATTCAAGATTATATTGAATTTGCATATGCACAAGGCGGCCAAATTGTTTCCGCTCATCTTTCCTATTTTTTTCCCCCTCCAACAGTTTTATACCCACTTGTTGAATCTTGTTGCACAAACAACCTTAACCCTGGCACTTTCTAACTGCGGAGTGCTTGACCTGCCAATCTGAATCAAGTTCATTTAGTGGAGGAATTTTGTGTGTAGTATAGGTGGTGGTCTCCACTCATTAGGGCAAGGCAGGGACTTAGAACCCAGGGTTGCAGATTCTTATGTCTAGTTCCAAGGGAGACTCTTGTCAAGTATCTGGAACAGTAGAGACCTGCAGTGCAACTGAGATCCCCTGCATGCTGCAGGACCTGCTGCCATAACAGCAGGAGCAGGATTCAAGAATAGCCCTGCACAGGCTCTATACAGCAGTGGACTGGGAGTGAGGTCTCCTGGGTTCTATTGTCAGCCCTGCCATGGACTCATTCTCTGGCTTGGGGCAATTCCCTTAACCCCTTGGTTCACTTCTCCATCTGTATAATGGGAATCCTAATGCTTATCCACCTCACAGCGAGTATTGTAAGGGTTAGTTTGCATGTTAGTACGGTGCTTTGCTATGAAGTGTTTTATAAGTGCAAAGCGGTGGTGTTATGGGCTCCATTTGGGTCCTCCTTGCCCTATTCCTCAATCATCCAGACGGAGTGCATGGAGAGGAGACAGATATTCCTCCTCTCCACTGGTAGCCTGATCTCCTTCCTTAGCTCTGTCTGCTGCAATCCCAGCCTTGCCAGCATGGTTCCTAAACTGGATCCAACCAGGACAGAACAATATGCGGCCATGTGAGAGTTGGGCTTATATAGGAGCCACTGCACAGGCAACTTAGCCATCCATCTTCTGTCTTCTCTATGTTGTTAAAGCACCTGCATACCTGAGTTTGTACCTTGCAGCCTATCTAGAGGAAGCATACAGCAGGGCAGGAGTCTCAGCTGTCATATTCAGAGGGAGGGATTGTTGCTTTTTTTTTAAAGCGAGTTTAGTGCTGGTGAAAGTTGAGGCATTAACAGCCCTGGAGACTTTAATCTTCTGTTTGCCCATGGAAATAGTAATGCAAAATACTCCCTGTGCATGATTAATTGTTTGTATTACAATGACAAACATCGTTCTGGGCTGTATTAGCAGGAGTATTGTAAGCAAGACATGAGAAGTCATTCTTCTGCTCCATTCTGCTCTGATAAAGCCTCACCAGGTGTATTGTCTCCAATTCTTGGCGCCACATTTCAGGAAAGATGTGGGCAAATTGGAGAAAGCCCAGAGAAAGGCAACAAAAAATGATTAAATGTCTAGAAAACGTGACCTATGAGGGAAGATTGAAAAAATTGGGTTTGTTCAGTCCAGAGAAGAGAAGACTGAGAAGGGGACATGATAACTATTTTCAAGTACATAAAAAGTTGTTACAAGTAAAATGGAGAAAAACTGTTCTCCTTGACTTCTGAGGATAAGACAAGAAGCAATAGGCTTAAATTGCAGCAAGGGCGGTTTAGATTGGAAAAATTTCCTAACTGTCAGGGTGGTTACACACTGGAATAAATTGCCTTGGAAGGTTCTGGAATTTCCATCATTGGAGATTTTTAAGAGCAGGTTGGACAAACACCTGTCAGGGATGGTCTAGATAATACCGAGTGCAGGGGACTGGACTAGAAGACCTTTCAAGGTCCCTTCCTGTCCTAGGATTCTATGATTGTTTTAAAAGACACCCAGGTGCTAAGATACATGACTGCTCAATCCGCCTCCCTTGGGAGCAAGCAGAGCTGCTGGGTTATAAAGCTCTAAGCATTCCGTGCCTGACCCTGAAAAGCTCCTGGGTGCATGTACCTTGCAGTGGAAACCCTACCAGGATTGTAACGCTAGTGGCTGAAATAGAGGGTGAAGGGGCGACGGATGGAAAGCAACAGGCATGCTCCGGACTCTAACTCATTCAGCAGCTTTGGAATGGCTGCAACAAGTTATAATCCCCAAGCAATCTATTTTGATGAAGCTTTTCCCAGCCCTTTCGCATGAAGGACAGCTCAGAGGACTAGCCCAGGGAGCGTCCGTGGCACTGTGTGCATTCCTTTCCCCTAGTGCGGTGCTGCTGGCAGCAGATCAGTCTCCCCTGCCCTGCCATTGTGCCAGTCCCACAAAGCCCTCTCCAGGACCTAGGGGCGCAAGTGGGAGGTTCACCCAGGGGGCAGCTGGCAGCAGTTAGCTCCCCATAGAGTGGAACCTTCAGAAAAGGCAAGTGACTGTGTCACTCAGGAGGCTTGAACCAATGAGTGCCTGGTAGGAGGTCTGCTCTCCCCACTGCACAGTCTAGTGCGGGTGTTTCTTCTGCTAGTTGTGTAAATGTGCAGGAAAAAATCAGAGACACTGCCTGCCTGTTCCCATCTCTCTCTCTCTCCAGCTCACTAACTCACTCTCCCTCCCTCTGCAAACATTGGATTTAAACCTGCTCAGAATTCAGCACAGAGGAAAGCAGCGGAAGCAGCAAGCCAAGCAGCCTCTAGACTCCTGCAGCTCCAAGATGTACCATCCTGCCTGCTGGATCGTCTTCACAGCCACAACCGCCCTGCTCTTCATCCCAGGTACAGCGGGGAATTGTTTTTTTTCTCTCTGTCTGTCTAGGGGATGTGCAGGTCTTAGAGCAGAGGGATGGAGAACGAAATGGTGTGTGCATCACACGCACACACACACACACACACACACACAGAGGAGTTGCTCTGCAGCAGAGTGCTTTTAGCAGCCACTGTGAGCGGGGTTCAAAGATCTATGACCAGGCTGCTGCTTCCCTAATGAGTGCTGAGCTGGTACAGAGACCAGCTGCTGTCCGAACAGCATGGGGAGAAGAGGCTCTTGCATATGCAGGAATTGGCTGAATGGTATTTCCAGGCAAAGCGTGCAGGGATGCTCCAGAGAAGTCTCTCTGTAACACACACACACACTCTCTCTCTCTCCCCCCTCCCCGTTATTACATGCCCAGTGAATGGGGGAACCTTTCCCTTCGAAGTTCAGTGCCCTTCATCTAAATTTCTTTCCCAAAGCACCTGCTTTCCCTCTTGTATTTTGGGAGACTCAGCCCTCTATCCTGAATCGTCCTGTTTTCTCCTTCCCTCTCTGGGACTCGCTTCCCCATGCTGACACCGACTGCCACTGTTCGGGCAATCAGCCTGCGGCAAGAGGCACAGATGCTGCAACCCTAGCAAGCTGAGCAGGTGTAGACTTCCCTACAGACTTAATGCAATGCTGAGAATGCTGGACTGTCCTCCTCGCGACACTCGCCGGGAGCTTAGCATCAGGGTGTTGGAAAACGCCACTTGTAATGGGATTTATGGTAATTTGCCTCTAGAGAGTCATTCCGGGCTGAAACTCAACAGACGAGGTCTCAGCCTGGGAACCGAAACACAATCCAGCATCTGCCACCCCACTGGCCATATGAGAGGGATAACACTGACAAAGAGGGCAGGGGAATGGTACAGGCAACAGAAATTGATGATGGTTTGTGCTTTTAGGCTGAGATCTGTCCAGCTGCCTGAGACTCGGACACCCAGTTCCTGTTAAAATGAATGGGAATTGGATGTCTTAATCCCATCCTGGTTCTGTAATCCAAATGTCTCTCCTTGGTCCTGGCTGTGATTTACATTGGCATGGGAGGTGAGGGGGAAGCAGGGATACAGGGTAGAGCTCTGTGTTTAAATAGCTTGTCAGTGTGCAATTTAATTTTTTCCGCAGGGGTTGTGTGGGTAGGCAGGGAGGCAGGCTGGGGAAGTGTTAGATCTCCTACACCCCCCAAAAAAAAAACCCTCTGGTGGGGCAGAATCAGTGGGGCATGAGCTGTGGGGCTAATCCACATACTGCTGGACTGACCACAGGTCCATCAGTAGAGCAACCCCAACTTCAGGAGAGACCCCAACATCTGATACCTGTTTACAGCATCCTCTGTGAAATTTGCTCCTGAGCGGAGGACTTGTTGGTCACTTCTTAGTGGGTACTGCAATTGGGGAAGCCCACGGCTCAAAGGTGAGAGTCACACACTGTTCCTAGCTTGACCAGTTCAGAGCCGTTATGGAGGATTAGTTGCCACAGTGTTTTTAAAATCTCTGCCCAAGGCCCGTGTCTGAGACCAGTGGTTCTCAAACGTTTGTACTGGTGACCCCTTTCACCCAGCAAGCCTCAGAGTGTAAATGCTGGAGGCAAAGCGGGTTTTGGGGTGGAGGCTGACAGCTTGTGACCCCCGATGCAATCAACTTGTGACCCCTGAGGGGTCGCGACTCCCAGTTTGAGAACCCCTTTTCTAAACCAAAGAAGTGCAAAGGTAACTTTGCACAGAGAGGCGCACAGGAAACAGTGTTTGGGTAGTGCTGGGGGTGTGTGAACTGCAAAGCTCCTCTGCATTCAAGGGTTGTTTTTTTCCTGGAAAACTTCTTGAAGTCATGTCACTTTTTCAAGGGAAAGACAGAGCCTCTTTTTATGAGCGAGGGTGGCTTGCATCTAAAAAGCTCTACTGAAGAATTGGCAGCTTTCAGAGTCCCAGAGTTGAAAGTAATAAGGGGCCGTCAGATCATTTAGTCCAGTGGTTCTCAAACTTTCGTACTGGTGATCCCTTTCACACAGCAAGCCTATGAGTGCGACCTCCCCCCTTATAAATTAAAACCACATTTTTAAATATCTAACACCATTATAAATGCTGGAGGTGACGCAGGGTTTGGGGGTGGAGGCTGACAGCTTGCAACCCCCGATGTAATAACCTTGTGAACCCGTGAGGGTTCACGACCCGCAGTTTGAGAACCCCTGATCTAGTCTGACCTGTGAATCGCAGGCCACCAGCACTGCCCGGCACCTGTACTCTAAATCCAACGGTAACAAGACCCACAGGAGACTAGACTGTTATGTGCCACTGGCGGAGACATGAAAGTGCTCCATTTAATTGCAAATGAATTGACATTTGGCAGGTGTGGAATTGCTGTGGGTGACATGTTGGTGTGAGGTTCTGCGAATTCTCAGTGGTGAGTTGCAGGGCTCTGTCAAAGGTGCCCACCAAAGCAAGGCAGAGCTCTGCCTTGCTGTACTTGGGAAGCTCCTGTGCTGTGCAGTGCTCTGCAGGTCCTGGGCCCCTGCTATCCTAATGATGGATGGGACTGATCCAACTTTCAGGCTGTGGCATCGCTATCAGTAATGCGGAGAGTCAAAAGCCAGGGTTCGAGCACTTCAGACTTGGGGGAAGCTTGGTTCTGGTTCCAGAGAGGAACTTTGAAGCTCTAGCCTGTCTTTTGCATTCTGATGAGAAGTCAGTCTGCTCTAACTCTGATTCTCCTGTGGCCTGAACCAGACTATAGGAATTTGCCATACTGAATCAACCATTGGTCCATCACATCCAGAAACCTGCCTCTTACATTGATCAACAATGCCTGATACTTCGGAAAATGTCAAATACCCTTCCTTTAATACCCCTGGCTAGCCATGTAATGCGGTGCACAGGGGAAGAGTTTCCTTCCTGACCCCTGCAGTGACCAGTTTATGCCCTGAAGCATGACATTTGAATATCTTTATTTACATAATTCCAACTGTTATCAATATTATCCAGCTTTTGTAAACCTAGCAACAGTATTTGGGTCACATTCTGATTTCAGTGATGCTGGAGTAACTCAATTAGCATCTGTTCAGTCCCTCTAGATAGAGGCCAGAGTAGTCGAGATTAGAATCCAGCCCGCCAACCTCAGGCACCTGTTCCACAGTGTTGTTTAGGAGTGTCAATTATTTGGGGAGCCTGATCCCTCATGCTTTATGTATGTGAAACTCCCACGGGATACTCGGAAGCAGGTCTCAAGCTTAAACTGCTTTCCCTTGATCTTTATGCTAATCCTGCAGGGTGCTTCATGTGAGGTGTGAGAAGAGAACTTGCTCAAAAGGTGTAATTAGAGTGAAGGAAAACATCACAACTTGAAGGCTCCTGCAGAAAATAGCATTGCAAAGTTATTATTAGCCATAATGGCTTATTTGCAGGTTTTTTTTCCTCTTTCTCTCTCTCTCTCTCTCTCATTCTCTCCCCTCTGTTCTTTTCTATATCTTCTGTTTGGAAAGATGCGTTTCTCCCAGAGGGGCTCATGTTGTCTTGTTACCAATTTACTCTTGTGGAGTCTAAAGACACGAAAGGTTAATGCAATAATGAAACCCTGACCCCTCCGGTCACAGATAGCGCCTTACTCTGCAGCTTTTCATTTCTTGGTAAGACATGTTTCCATCTCGGAATAATTTCTAAGGCTAATGCTGTTGTCTCCTGGTGCCTTTAGGGAAGGGGTTCGGTGGCCATAAATTGCTTTCCGAGGCGAAATCTCTCTGATGGGAAGAACAATGAAGGTTTTTAACAAGCCTGGAGCCGCAAGACAGAGAGGTGGTGGGTGGGAAGCTTAATTGTGAAGCCAAAAGCAAGTGCTTCAAACTGCAGGGGCATCTCTGGGCAGTGAGTTATGATTTGGACTGGTGGGGGATGTTGTGGGTCAGATAAAGAAATTGGAGGTGGGGTGGGGCAAAGTATCATGAGTTACTCTGCATGGCCCATAGCATGATGTGTGAGCTCCATAGGTGACCAAGACACTCTATGCATGTGTTTCAGTTTCCATTGGCATTGATATTTGCTGTATTCATATGGACACGTGTTCCCCATCCTTGCAGTTTGAGTTGTTCTCATGGAAGCTGGGTTAGTCACTTCTTTCCAAGCTGGGGTCTAAAGAGGAGTCCCTCAGATGGTCACATATTGACCCTCAGGGTCAGAGGTCTTCTTAGAGGTTCAGGGCCAAGCTGTGCCCCGAGTGACAGGCGTGTATCTCTCTTGAAGTCAGTAGAATTATTCTGAACTTAACCACTAGTATAACTGTGAGTGGTGTTTGAGGTACACTGGTGTAAATCAGGAGTGACACCACAAAAGGCAATGGAGCTACACCAGTGTAAACCTGGAGTGAGACCGGAGTTAGGCCATTCATTGTCAATCCTTTTGTAAAGACTACATTCAGGGACAGATCCTCATCTGCAGTAAATCTGTATAGCTCCACAGAGTGCAATCCCAATAACCAATCTGGGACATGAGATCTTAGAGGTGGCTGAGGCAATAGCTACCCACTACTGATAAAATTGGGCCACGTGCCATGACCGTTTCATGCCTTGGAGTGGTTAGCCTGCAATGTCATTGCATAGCAAGGCAATGCCATCCAGTGTTATCCCAGTGAGATGCTGCTCTGATGCCGAGACACCTGTGGGACTTCCCTCCATTAGCTTGTTAGAGTGTGGGATGGACCAGAGAAGACTGGGTCTGTCCTGGGAATGAGTAGACAAGCTGAGACATGTTAAGCCTCACCCTTCCTGACACAGAATCCAGGCAGAAGATCCAGAATCCAGCAGGGGTTTTGTAGGGACAAGCTGAGTAGGCAGCCACCTGGAGTGCTATGCATAAGGAGTTGTTGGTGAAATAGCATGAGAATTCTGTGGTCACTCCCCACCAGGCCACCCTGAGCTGCTCTGCTTTGGCTGTGAAGATTCTGGTCCCCTCCAGTAAGAGGTTCCCTATTTCTGCATCCTCGCGCCCATGGCCTTTGTCACAGCTGTGGCCTGGAATGTTTTCACGATGGCTGCCTCGGTGCTTCTACGACATACACTCTCTCTCTCTCTCTCGGGCTGGGGGCAATTTGGGAACGAAAGGTGCCTGAGTTTGACCAAGTGGGGAAACAGCAGCAGCTTTTTGAGAGGAGGAGACAGTTCTGTGTCCAGGAGGACTGCTGAGCTGGGTGGGGTGAACAGAGCAATGACGGGGGGGATGCTGAGAATCTGGTCTTTGCCTTGGCTCGCACCACCCAAAGGCCCAGCCCAACAAGGGAGCCCAACACAACAGCCCTATTCAAACTAGGTTCCTTATCTTTCATCTCCAACCCCAACACTTCCATCTGTGGAGCAATGATACTTTGCCAGGGGTGTCACTGGATTGCTGGCCCCCGAGCTCCTCTGCAAAATCCCCCCCGAAACTCTAATGTCTGATCCTTGTAGGAAAACCTATTAGCTGAACACTGGCTCCCTTGGTTAATGAAAGGCAGGGGGTGGAATAGAAGGGCCTCTGTGGTCCTGTATTTCCTGCTGCCAAAACATGGTGCCTTGGAATTGAGCAGCTGTTACTTAGCTCTCATGGCTGGCTATAAATTTTCCTTTATTGCTTGTATCCCTGTTTTGCTACCCCCTCTGCCTGCCAGCTCCTCATCTCTGCCCCATAATTCCCCAGCAAATATTTGGCACTGGAATGCTTTTAATCTCCAGAGTCTTCCTTGGGCAATTCATTCTGCCTCACAGCCCTTCCCTCTCCCACCTTCTTTTGCTCATGAATGAGGTCCAGATCATCCCCTCCCTTGATGACATCCACTAGCATGATCTCTGGGAGGGTCCTCTCAGGGAATTCCCCATCTCCTGCTGTCACTGTCCTGTTGTGGGGGGGCTTGATCCATAAATCCATCCCAGCAGACCCCAAGGGATCCATGTAGAAGCCTGCTGCCTCTGCAATGGCTTAGTCCCCCAGCCACTCCACCTTTTGCTCCAGGGGATTGGCATCTTAAGGTGAAGATGGGATCATTCATCCTCTCCTGCTTCCCGTTTGCTTCCTGCCACCAGCTGAACAAAGTCAGCGACCATCTGGTCCCTTAGCTGTTCCTGCTCTGTTATCTGCAGTTGGACCCCTTTAGTTCCCAAATGCTACCCAGAATCGCTTAGAGTGGCTATGGCCGTACCTCAAAGGAGGCGCTGTAGCTACCATCAGGAGAATCGTAGGGTGCGTCTAGGCCCCCAAACTGCCAATGTAAAGCACTGTTCATTGTACCTGGTGGCCAGAGCCCCAGTAAATAGCTTTGAGATTGGCTTGTTGAGGAGGGACTGTAGCAACCGTAGCATTCCAGCACCCTGGGAGGTGACCCCTGCTTCAGAGCTTGATGAAATTTTTCATGGAAAACCTTTCTTTTCCCACCTGAAAATTGCAGGTTCAGTTTGAAAAAAAATGATTTGTGAACTTCAGTGAATTGTATTGGTCAACAAAAGAAAAAGAATGGAAATATCAAACCAGTTCATTTCAGTATTTCCTGAACAAAATATTTTGGCTTTTCATTATGGAAAAATGTTTCATTTTGGAATATACCTCGAATTTTTTTCCAAAAACAAGGGGGAAAAAAGCAGCTTTTCGAAATCCTCACAATTGACATGAATCAAAACATTTTTTGACTTTTCGGTCTGCAGCACATTTGAAAACATTTTCCTTGCATGTTGGCCTGAAACAATTTTTTTTTAACCTGCCCCTGAACAGGATATTGAATTATTCAGACAGCCCTATCTTACTTCTCCTGTCCCTAAAACAGCCCTTGCTCCTTTTAATCGTGGCCCATAGTCACCAATAACCTCTGTGCCCCTGACACCGATCCCCCTTTCCTGTCTCGCTACCTCCGTCCCGCTCTGTGGTGTCCTGGTTAGATTGTGCTACAGGACCACAGAGACCCTTCTATTCCACTCACCGCTGCCTGCTGGGTAGAATCAGAGCTGCTTTCCTGTGTGTCATGGGCTGCGTATCACCTGACTGCAAAGGGAGGTTTTGCTTTAGCTCAAGTGGCTGGGGCAGGTGCTAGGAGGGCTGGAGGATCAGAGTTTTCGTCCTGCTGTCACTGTGGGGATGTGCAATACCATAATGTGCAGCACACTGACAGCCCTGGCCATGGATTTGTTTCAATACTTCCCTTCCTCTCAGGGATTAATTAGTTGTTGGTGCGATGCTTTGAAGCTGCAAAGTGCTAAGGACAATTATTTTGCTTTGATTTTGTCTCCTCATTTTTCTGAATGGGGCATTCCCCTGGGTGGCCCATTATCACCTCCACCACCCAGGAGCTGGTTTCTGCACTCGAGGTGCCGTCATGGCTGTGATTGAATCTGCAATGGCAGCCTGCATGCTATGGTTCCCCTCCATGCAGTGCCAGTGTGTCAGCCCACAGGCCCTTCTTGTGGCCAGGTTCCTGCCAGCTCAGCCCAGCCTCCCCAGAGCTGAGGCCGCTTGACAAGAGTTAGCAAGTCAGTCAAACGGGCTTGAGCATGTGACTGAAGACCAGACACACATGCCTGCCTTCCTGGCTGCCTATCATGAGACATAGATGTTAGCACCTCCCAGTGCCAGTCTGTGTTGCATTCACAGCCTGGCTGAGAATGCCTGGTTGGATCACACAGCACAGCACCAGCCGGTGTTCCTGGGCCTGACCCGCTGAAGACCTCTTATGTTTGCGCTTGTGGGCAAGTAAGCAGAGCCCAAGGATCTGAAAGCAAGAGGCCTCTGCCCAGCAAGGCTTTCCTTCCCGTCTGCCTTTCATAGGGATCAGAGAGGTTAGCCAGATTTAGCTTGGAGCCCAGTGTATCCAGGAGCCAATTGTTCCCCTCAAGGGAGGGCGGGTCCTTTGTGCAGGCACAAGCGCGTTCTGTAATTTCAGTCTCTGGAGAGAGGATTTTGGATTTGATTCTGATGCACAAAACAGTGGGAAAGTGCCCAGGAAAGGGAAAAGAGTCACAGACACACAGGAATAATTTAAGGGATGGGTACGAGCTGTTTTTATGCACACGTACGCGCGCACACACACACACACACACACCCCTTCCCTCTTGCTCAAAGGAGACCCACATATAGACAGTCTATATCTTCTGCCCCCCTGGACGTTACCTCTGTGTACATACTGCCCTCTACGCAGAGGGCCTATGCTCTTACACATTCCCTGATCACATACTGCCAAACACAACTATGCATGCAGTCCTCACCACTCTTCCCCTCATGCTCAGCCTCCATGTGGAGACATCATCATCCTTACCCACCTAGATGTGTCCTCATTCACAGACCCTGTTCCCTCCCTCACTGGGGTATGCACACCCCACATACAGAGACCCCTAACCAGTGGTGGAGCCAGGTTTTGCGATGGGGGACAATGGCTCATTGGTGGGGGCTTGGAGAGTGAGCCTGCCCCATGCTCACCCGGCAGTGGTGGCTCCTGTCCCATGACTGCAGGACTGGGCTTTGTTCCTCACTCTGGATGAAACCTGAGGTTGCCACACCATGAGGTTGCTCCTATGTTGTGATGGAGGGGCAGCCAGGCCAGATTAGAGCGAGTGGCATTGCAACGTGGTGCATGGGGTCACAGTGCCCTGCTGCTAAGCCCACAGGGGGGAGCTGGGCCCAGCACCATGGCACAGGAGCTGCCGCTGCTAGGTGAGTGTGGGGCGGGCTTGTTCTCCAGCCTCATCTGAAATGCACTACACATATGGCTAAAGGCTGCTGTGGGGAGGAGGGTAGTGGCAGTCATCCCCTGCTCCTCTATTAGGGTGTATGTGTAATCCAAGGCCATAGCTTGGTGTGCACTGTAGCACAGGGTCTGTTCCTCAGACAGCTAGTGGGCCGGGAGGATGGGGTCCGTGCCCATCAGCCAGGAATCCCTTCTGTGATGCTAGCTGCTGTCTTTGAAGGCCTGTGAAGGCCTGTCTCCTCTGTTTCTACATGTTGATGGACTCCACGCACCCATTACAGACTCACCTGCATGCTCCCAGTGCTGCTTCTTTTCCAATACTGCTGGTCCATCCCGGCTCAATAGGGGCAGCTGACTGCAAGCATTTCCTGCTTAGGTGCACGCTATTCTTATGTGTATTATCATAGCGCTTAGAAGCCGCAGTCGTGGATCCAGACCTCCATTGTGCTAGGTGCTATATGAACACAGAACAAAAAGACAGACCTTGCCCCCAAAGAGCTTACAGCTGAAGTGTAAGAGAAGACACCAGAGGGATACAGCCAGACCAAAGAGGAAACAGTGAGACTGTAATGAGCAGTATGATAGGTTGTGGTCTAGAATGGCTTGCTTTGGTGTCTTTGTCTTGAGTACTGAGAAATCTTCTTCTTGAGTTACCCCCGTGATACTGAAATTTTAAGCTGGAAATATTGTCAGTGACTCTTGTTAGAGAATAACAGTTTTAACCCTTCAGATCCCAGCACTGTCCTACCCCACACCCAGCACTGCCAAATGGCCTCGACAACAAAGAGGCCTTTCAGAATATATCCAGCTGGCAAAGGTGCTTAGGAAGGATGGTCTTGTGCTTATGGCAATGAATCGATACTAAGGAGAGCCGGGTTCTATTCTCAGCTCTACCACCTATGCCCTGTATGTGCTTAGACAAGTCATTTACTCTGCCAGTGCCTCCGTTTCCCATCTGCACAGCTGGGCTAACCACATTTCCCTACTTCTGGGGATGCTGGGAGGACGCATTCATCACTATGTGTCAGGCACTCAGACGTGATGGTGATTGGGGGCTGTGGAAGCACAGAGGTAGGTAGATGGGGTTTTCTCTGAGAAATGACCCCATTTGTTGCACCTCTGCCTTGCCTGGGATCACTGAACAGGATTCCACGGGGCCTTTATCCTTCAAGGTTATTTATCATTATTACCAAACCCACCCGGTGTTGGAGAACGTGTATGTGGAACGAGGGTGGTGTGTGGCCACTGCCAGCACTTGCCCTATGCTCTCAGAGAAACACTGGTCTTGCATACAGCTGGGACACAAACCAGTGAGAGTCCATCCTTACTCGGGGTGCCTGCCTTTGAAATATGGTATAGAAGTAGGAAGCTGGCATTGCCTAGGGAACAATGCCTCTCTCTTTCCCAGGAATGCCCCCTTTTCTCTCCCACACACAGACATTCCCCACTGCAGAGAACCGAGCTGCAAACTCTCCTTCAGGATGGTGCTATAGAGCGTGGAGTGGCCTAGGGAACAAAGTGATGTCAGGTCCCTGAAATGGGCTCACCTCACTCTATCAATTCCTTACTGCTGCAGCTGGTCTCTGTCTACACCAGCTGAGGATCTGGCCCAGGGATGCTTTAAGCCAGCAGTGTCAGAGACAGGAGTTCAGACTCTGCCTCTGCAGAGTGGTTTTCCTGCTGCTGCGGATGCCTGTTACTTGGCCTGTTACTCATCTCCAGTGGGGGACACCAGACTGATGGGGAAGCTGCTGATCCCTGAGCCCGAGAATAAGTACCTGGAGCACATTTGTTCCGCTTTAGTGTCATTTCAGTATGAGCCAGAGGGACGTAAAGGGATTTTTTATGCTGTCTTAAAGGCTGGGGCTAGTAGTGGATAAGGCACTGTGGACACCAATCCTTCATTGCTCAGGAGCTGTAGGGAAGAAGTTTTGGCTGGTCCCAGCAGGGGACCCAGTGCTCAGACCAGCATAATGTAACTGCTTTATCTCTTTGGCTGAGGGTTGGCTCCAAGCATAGATAGAGGCTGTAATTCCCCCAACACTGGGTGATTTCTCCCTGCTGGGTATGAGATAGATCTCCTGTATGGGGGAAGTTTGAGTTTGCCTTTGAAAAGCGCATCTGAAATCTTTGGAGCCAGCCCTGTGCCGCATTTCTGTGGAGCTTAGGGAAGCGAAGGTTCTGAGCCAGCATCAAGTGAAACACAGTGACCTAAATCTTCAGAAGTGACTAATAATTTTGAGTGCCTCCATTTTTGGGGGCCCCAACCTGCGATACCTTTCAAAAGCCCTGGCTTCCCCTTTCTGGAAATCAGGCTGCTTTAAGGTGTGCTAAGCCAAGTACCCACAGTCACTAGTTATTTAGGGAAAAAAAATGTCAGCCAGTGGTTTTGTGTGGTTTCAAACCCACCACAGGCAAAATTCTCCATCTGAGCATCACCTCAAGCTTTCAGGGTAGCATGAATCAGAGTTGGGAGAAAAAAGTTACTACTCCTTTGCATTTTAAAAGAGTTTCTCATAGACTCCATGTCCCTGGTGTGGTCACTAGGTGCAAATGCCTTTGTGGATAAATTTTGCTGGTGTGAATCCTTCACCAACTCAAAAGGAGAGATTTTTCAGTGGCATGAAGGGCAGCTCCCATGGGAACTGAGCAACTTCACTTCTCTGCATTTGCCTGCTTGCTTCCAGCAGATTTCAAGCCAGACAAATGTTACCGTCCAATATGCAATTTGAAATCTGTGCCCTGCTTGGTTTATGACGCAAGTCCTCCAATCAAGACACAGAAGTGATGCTACAGGACTGCTGCAACTCACCCGGTGTGCATTTGCAATGGCCTGCAGATTGAGAATTGTGAATAATTTTAAACACACTGCTCTGAAGGGCCAGATGCACACACATGCGCCCGTTGGAACCAGCAGGAGTTCATGCAAAACTGAGGAGAAGGGTAAGATTTGCTGAGTTAAATGATGCCTTCTGAATGGTTCGCCCAAAGCTAGTTAATTCCTAAGATGAAAGAGTCAGCTTGTGTGCTGATGTAAAATAGGCCTAGCTTTGCTAAAGTCAGTGGAGGCTAAACAAACGTACTGAGTAGGAAATTTGGTTCAGAGTGACTGGGAGGAATGTATGTGTGCGGTGTGAACCCAAGGAAACAGGAAGTGCTAAGTTTCGCGTAAGTTTAGTTTGTGCATATTGATCTGTGCCCGTTATGTTTGGCAGTGATGGGGCATTCATCGTTCTTTCTTTTGACTCGATCTTGAGGCCTTTACTTGGTATGTCGTCCTTCTCTGCTCAGTCAGAGCTGCGCCTGCAGCCAGAGTTCCTCTAATGAAATCTCTTTGGGACTGAAAACAAATCAAGGAGGTTTCCTGTGCGCATGCAACTCCTTTTGAGATCATCCTGCAGGTGCATTGGCTTTCTTCACCAAGCCCTCCAGCTATACAGGGAGCAGCCTGTTGCTTTGTCAGCCCTTCTGAGCAGCCTGGTCATTCCCTGCACCCCATTCCTCCCCGCTACCTTTCATCCCATCAGGCTGAGCTCTCCTGTTAGCTGTTCTTTACCATCAGTGAGTGCAGAGAGGGAAAGAACTCAGCCCTCACGCTTTTCCTTTTAATCCAAACTTAAAAATAACAACAGCTCTTCTGCAACTTCTCTACCTCCTAGTCATCTCTCTCTCTCTCTCTCTCTCTCTCTCTAATGAAGGCATGGTAGCGATAATTACTAGTGCTGCAACAGCACATACAAAAGGGTCTTTGACACTTATTGCTCGGTGGGTGGGTTTTTCAGGGAACTCCTCTTTGTTTCAATCTCAGGGAAGAAAAGTTTTTTTTCCTGCCTGTTTCTTTAAAGAGCCCCGGTTGGATTATCACCCCGTGAGGGAGGGAGGGAGTGCTACCAAGCAAGGTGCCCCAAGCAGCTGGGTTAGAGAGAGAGCTTGATGTGGCATGGGAGGTGTGCTCTGCCACGGCTTGGTGATGTAACCCGTCCACTGAGAAGACAGGAGTTATGCGATGGGTGCCACTACCTATGTTTTGTGAGGCGCAGCTCGAAATAAGATGTGCAGGACCCTAACTAGCCACGCAGGGCCTTATAACAGCATCTGTTGTAGGACAGGACTGGCAGCAGGGTGGCTTGGTGGTGCATGTTTAGGGTTCATGGTGGAAGGTTTTCACTCCTGTGGTCTGGGAAGCTTTAGCAACTGGGAAGGTTGAGTCAGGATGTGTCCAGAGGGCGGCTGGCTCCTCAAGTTTATCCTTTGAAAGGGCTGTGTGGCAGTGTGGTGAGAGAGATGAGGGAGCTCATACGTGCTCCCTTGCAAGGTTTGCTGATATCTGGGCAGCCTAAAGCAGTGTGTTGGTATCGCCGGCACATGTTGAGGGCAGGGCCTGACTGTTCCCATCTCATAAGTGGAATAAGTGACCTATGTGGGCCACTGTTTCAAGCCAAGCACCTCAGGAGGGCACTGTTGCCCAGTGTTTGGCTGGCTGATCAGGCCCCAAAGTGCCCCTGAGTGGCAAGAGCAGCCCTTCTTTGAAACCTGGGCTCCTTCTCTGTGAAACCTGCTTGATTCCACTCACCCAGAGCATGAGTGTAACGAAACTGGGCTGCGGGGGAGGAAAAAAATTGAAGGAGTTACCATTAGCTTTGTTTTCCTGTGAATTCTCTACTAGTGGAAAGGTCTGGACTGACGGACCGGGAGACTGAAGCCATCTGTGTGTCCAGAAAGCAGCTCCAGCTGCGTCCGTGACAGTGCACGTGCCCCACCCGCACTCTGTCCTGAAACAGAGGGGCACTCGCTAAAGGCGAGACGGAGGAATTTTGACCTCCCTGGCACATCCAGTCCGTGTCTTCAGTTTCTGCATACTCCTTGTGTAGTGCTCACAGCCAGGCACTCAGCACGTTACCTGCTATCCCTGTCACAAGAGGGATGTGAAGCGATTCCTCTGAGCACAAGGCAGCCCATTTGGCACCAGTACCGCTCCCTGGTCCTGTCCCTTGAGTTGGTGAAGGATTCACACCAGCACATTGAAATTTTTTCTTTACCTCCCTTCTGCCTCCCCCTGCTCAGCCCTGTCCTCACCCTAGTTAAACCAGGCCAGCAATCGAAGGCAGCCTCGATGTTTCTTTGGAACAAATCGGCTGTAGCAACAAAACCCGACTCAGCCCGGTGCAAAAGCAGGAGCTGGCTCAGCTTGCAGCCTCGCTCGCTGCAGAGCTCAAACAAAGAGAAAAGTCACTGACATTTCCAATGGGAATATTGCCCAAGCACGTTTTGTGTGTGTGTGTGTGTTCCTTGCAAAGTATATAAGGGGAGGTTTGGGCTTCCGAGTCAGAGACCTAAGTAGACATGGGGGTTGGGAGGGATGATGGGGTATCTTCTCCCCCCACCCACTTTCCCAAAACACACACAATCCTTGAGAAAAACATTCTTCTGCTGTCTGCCTGCCAGCCAATTCCCTCTTCTCTCCTGACTGTTTACTTCTGGCTTTTGTTTCCCATACTTGTTGCTATGCATGCAGCGTGTGGAAGGAGCTCCAGCGAATATAGGCCACACTTTGATTGTTCGGCAAGCTGGAAAATGACGATTATAATATTTGACAGACGGGAAATGTGCATGGGTGGTGGGAAATCTCTGTGCTTTCAGATCTGCTCTGTCAGAAACAGGATCTTGCAAGGGCCTTCTGTGGATATCTCCCTGCCCAAAGGAAGTGGTGTTTGCAGAGCAAGAGTGGGTTAAAAGAAGAAAAAGTCTTCCCTTCTGAGAACAAAGATAGCGCTTTCTTCCATGTTGCTCTGCGATCCTGTCACATCACATAAGCTAAGCAGTGCCTGGCTGGGTCAGTAATTGATTGGGAGACCACACAGGGACAACTAGAGTGGTTGCTGTTAAAAAGTCCCTGCTTGCCAGAAAACTGCACACATGCTTATTTCCTCTGCTCACCGTGTGGCACCTGTTGGCAAGTGCTGATTCTCTAATATTGCTCAGAAGACACAGAGAAGAGCCTTAGGGAACTGAATGGAATAGAACCATTTAGAGGGAATCAGGAGGTGGTAGTGGCGCATCAGTAGGTGGCGTTCTTCTCTGAATCAGCACTTAAAGATGGGACCAAGCTGCTTAGTTTCAAACAGGCACACTTTCTAAAGTAGGAGGGAGGGGTGCATGGATCTGAAATTTTGGGTGGGGCCTATCTCCAATTGTTCAGCATAATTTTAGGAGCATGCTGTGCTGCTCAAGATTTTGCTTCTGGGTTATAAGATCAAAGTACTAATCCACTCATGACCATTAAAGCTCCTGTGGTAATTTTGTCAAGTCTAGGAACATTAATCTCAATGTCCTGGGGAGATTCCAGTTTATGTAGGTGCCCCAGTCTCCTTAATTTCTCTCTTTCATTTCTGTTGGGTATAATATTCTTCACTTTCTGTGCTAGATTGTCAGGCCATGTTGCTGTGGATACCACCGTGTTCCACTCCAGAGGCAGCTGCTTTGCTGTGGCTGATGAAGTAATCATTTTTGGTAAATTAACTAAAATGTCATGAGACTTCATGGAACCCTTTGAGATCCATTCAGCCTGACTTTTAGGGGCTCTGTGCACCCCCAACTCTAGTTGAAGTCAATGGGAACTCTGGGTCCCCAGCACCTCAGATTGGTCCCCCAGAAGTCTCAAGTCAGGAACCCCAAGTCAGTGGCTATTTCTGAAAATGTTGGGTCCAGTGACTGGCCCAAGGTCACAAATCCAAGGCAAGAACCCAGGACTCCCAGCCCCACACTCTAAAACCAAGCCACATAGCGTTTCAAATCACCTCTGCTATTATTCTCTACTCTTGTCACCCTCTGTAGACTCAGACTGTAGCTCTTATCACTGTCTCGGACACACCTGGTCCTGCTGGCTATTCCCATTTATTTAATTAATTTTAATGGCTTAGGCTAATTTCCACTTTATTTTTGTATTTGTTTAATGTGATCACTTCTAATGAGGCTAATGACATTTAGTTTCCATGATAGCGCATTTTAATTTGGTCATTGAAATGTCAACATGAGCCAGCAATTTAGTATCTACCTATCACAAAAAGGATGCCAGACAATAGGCTTCTCTCCCCGCCATTCCATCTCTCTTGTTATCTTCCAGCTTGCAGGGCCAGGCTGTGCCATGTGGCGTCCACCCTCCAGGCGAGCGGGGACTCGGTTCTGCAGTAAAACATTGCAAGGATAAAAGGCGAGGGCTGTCGGAAATGGAACCTTTTGAACTTGTGAGCATGACACAATTCGTCAGATGTCAGAACCTCTAAGCAAAGTTAGCTTTGATAGGCAGGGAAATCTGTCAAATAGGTCATTCTTCTCCTTGTGGCATTTTATATCTGTTTTTGCCCATCCATCCACCTAGCCCCTCTCCTTTCTATCAGCAGAATGGCAATCATTTACATTTGATATAGCACTTTTCATCCCCCAAGTCCTGTGCAAAGCACAGACTGGATTCTGCTTACCTTAACTTGAGGGTGGCACCTGGGCAAATCACATAAGGGAAAAGCGAACAGGATGTCACCCTTGATGGTGACACAAGACTTACTTAGGCACTGAAATGCAGTTGGAACAACCCCTGGTATGCTCATTGTTTGAGTCTGAACTGGGAACCTTTAGCACTAGAAACACCTGGGGCTCTCCCACATGAGTTGAAGGAACAACTAACTGCATTATCAGGCAACTGTATTAGGCTTACGTGGAGGTGGCACACACGGTGCTAGTGGGTTGTGCAGTCATTTCCAGCTAGGAAAGGTGACAGTCAGTCATAGAGCCAGCACCCCGGAAGAGGTTACAGGAAGGAGAAACCAAGCATCCCAAACTGTTATGGACAATGCCATGGGATCGTGATGGGCCATGCAGAGCAGAAAGTAAGTTGCAGCCTGATATTGAGAGATGCAAAGCACCTGCAGCTGCCAGTGACTCTGAGCCTTAGAAGATTGGGCCATTTTATTTAAGGTCTCACTGAAAAGAATGAAACCCCCTTTATATGAGTGAGGGCTTGTGACGAACTGGGACTGTTCTTAATGTTTGCTCTGAACACTATGTTGGTGCCTCAGTGTCACCTATGCAGTTCTTAAGTATCTAGGTGGTGGGATAAGGGTGTGTGATTGCTACAGAGGAAGGGGCCAGTGCACCTAAATGCCAGGCACTCTGTCTCCTAGCAACTGATGGCCTGGGCCCCTCCTCTGCAAAGGTGCCAACTGAA